>NW_012142412.1:4146059-4148828 GCF_000956105.1 Propithecus coquereli
AATAAGTGCTGAACAAAACAGATGCCCCAAACTCCAGTCCTGGCTCTGTTCTGACCTAAAGGAATTTGATTAACAGCTTTTCAATTGCACAACTCTTTACTTTTTCTTTTTGTGAGAGTCTGAAGTAGATCATAGAAATAGCTCCCGCAAATCTATTCTTGTGGCATTTACAACCTGTCAGGAAGCTCTGACAGTCTCCCAAGAGGGGATCAGAGAAGTTGTACGAAATTTCCAGTGTCCTGTGGGATACTTATCCCAACCCAAATTTTATTTTTTACAAGAGGTTCATCTAATCCTAATATCCAAGTTTCACACTGGGTTTTTCTGATGACCACAGAAATGCAGCAATAATGTTTGCCTAATCCTCTGAAGAAGATACTAAGCATCTAAAGCAGAATCATGAATAATAATAGCTCTTAAGCAACCAGTTCATCTTAATAACCCATCTTCCTCCCACCAGCTTTCTGCAACCATTCCCATTTGGAGCCTGTCTTTTAATATTGCTGCTTTGAGAACCAAAATCTGTCTGAGTTCCCCTTGGAAGATTAATTAAAATGGACATACTACAGAAGCGTAGACAAGACTAGAATTTCTTTAATATAAATGTTGCTCATCATGGCAACATTTTCTATAGTGTCACGGTGACATCTTGCTTCATTTCTTTGACTATTAAACAAACAAACAAGGCATACAGACTTTTAGTGAAGAAAGGAAATCATATCAGTGCCATTTCTTATGGTTAAGACACGACCTTTCTCTGGTGGTATTAAAACAGTACTAAACATAAAAGACAAGTCTGGCATTAATAAACTGGGATCGTTAGTAATAATCAATGCAGAAAAAATACTTTCTGAAGACCAGTGATGGCCAAGTCATTGCAGGAGCTATGAAGGAAGTGCTTCTAGTATCTCACCTGGGGACCAAGAATTAAGAATTACAGGGAGCACCAATCATGAAATACATAGCATATAATAAGTTATTTCTGAACATGGATTTGCTTCTGTAGGATAGTTGGAAAAGGCTTAGGGAAGGAAAGTACGAGGTATTTAAATTTGAATAGTACATGTTAAGTCAGAGAAAGAGAAAGAGGCCATTGGAGAAAAATAACAAAGCCCATTTAGTGAATAAACCATATGAATTCAGCTCTTTACCCAACAATTACATAAATGCCAGCTTCCTTCCAGTAATGAGCTAAGTGTGCAAAGATGAGGACAGTCCTAACCCTCAAGTAGTTTCCAGTCGGATGGTGGGAAACACAAGTGCACAGAAAATAACAATATAATGTAGAAAACGGGCACAGCTAGAACATTAGAGGAGCACAGAGAAGAGTAAGTAAGGTCATTTTTAGGTAGAGGGGGCCACACTGAAAAGGCATATAGGGGTGTTACAGAGCATGGTCCAATGCATGAATTCAAAGTAATCCCATCTTTCTGGTGCACAGTGCAGACTGGGAGAAATGGGACAGTTCCAATCACAAAGGCCTATATGTCATGCCAAGGATATCAGACTTTATCTAGCAGGCTATGATGAAATGTAGAAAGATTTTGGAAAAGAAGGGGCTTGATCGTACTTCATCGTATAGAGGTCACGCTGACATCATGGTAGGCAGACATCCTAAGGCAGGGAACCAGCTAGGAGACCCTGAGAGCAGTCAGGTCTATGCCAGTGTGTTGACACTGGGAATGGAGAAGAAAGGACAGACTTAAAAGATACTTAATTAGAATAAAAATGGGCCAGGCTTTGATGACTCACCTGACAATACCTGTTGGAGGTTAGGAAAAATGAGGAGTCTAATATGACTGCCAAGTCTCTGGAATAAAGCATGGTGGACAACTGGTTTGAGGAGGAAGATGATGAGTTCAGGCTTGGAAATGTTGGGATGGGGGTGACTTAAGACACCCCCATGGAAATGTCTGATAGAGTTGGGGATGTGTAACTGGAACTCAGGGGCCTTCTGGGCTGGAGATGTAGATTGCAGAGATGGGCTTTGGGGCATTAAATGAAGCTGTGGTCAAGGTTGAGACCATCCAGGAAATTGAAGGAGAAGATTGCTGGGGACAGGTCTTACCAACCTTGAAGGGTCAAACAGAGGACGCATGACATGAAACACAGACTAAAAAGAAGCATTCGAGGAATAGAAAGAAAACCGAGAGACAACAATAGAAGGAAACGCAAGAGAAGAAGGTTTCTAAAACGAGGGTGTAGTTAACCTGTAAAACCCTTTGGAGAAGCCAGAATGTAAATACATGAGATCTTAGAAACTACCTGGCCTCACTCCTTCAAAGCATTTGTTAGGAAACGAAGACCAAGAGAAGTTAAGGCACTTGCCAGCAGTCACACGGCCGATGAGGAAAGAGCTGAGAGGAGAAGGTAGGCACCCCGACCCCCTGCTGTGCAGCTTCTGCTCTGCCAGCTGCACCCCTGCCTTGAAGGAACTTAGGTTTCACAGTGGGGAAATAAGCCTTAGGAAGGTGAGTCAGAGCTATGCCGGAAAGTTGTTAAACCGGCGGATTTAAATATTATTCTGAGGAATGGAGACTTGCTCACTAAAGAGTTTTGAGCAAGAGAGGCATCACAATTACAGAGATATCTGGGCAAATTTTTGTGGCAATTTTCAGATGTATTGTCAGTATTTTGCTCAGATTAGGTATAGATTTAGCAATTCTGAGAACCTCCCTGCCCAAAATAATTGTGAGTTGTAATGAACAAAACTGCTTAATTATATGAGAAGTTAATAACCAATAAATAAGAAAAGTCTCAATTAAACTA
>NW_012142412.1:4148878-4150285 GCF_000956105.1 Propithecus coquereli
AAAAAAAAAAAAAAAAAAGCATTCCTCCACTTTGGAGGAGTGGACTCAGGAAAATGTGGAACATTTGGGAGCCAATTGGGTTAACCGGGAGTGAGCAGCAGAGCTCCCTTGCCAGGAGAAACACGGGATCCACGCCAACATTCAGGGCAGGTAACAGAGACTGAGGAGCCTGGCCAGATGTTTGGGTTAAATTTTAGGGTATTGTCTTTTGAGCATTGTTTTTGTTTTGTTTTTGGCCTGGGGCTTTATAAAATAACATTCCATTTCTATAGGTGGAGACTACAGCAACTTTGTGCAGTGGCTTGGCGTCTCAGAACATGGCTGATTTTGCTATGTAAAAGGACATTTAATGAGGAAAGTCTTTAACAGAACTTTAAATTCTACACATGTTGAAGGAAGAGTGGCCCTGGTGGCTGTCGCTGGGCGTCTGAACCCCCCGCCCCACCACGACCACCCTGCAACATAGCACTGCCTGGTGCCCTGACAAGGTCTTCTGTGGTGTGGACCTGAGTCTGGGGGCTGGAAGGGGCCACGGACAGGATTGGGGGGGTCATGTTCCAACCCAACACCTCCCTAGACAGGAGAGGTAGACTTAAGCCACACACAAAGACAATGGTGAAAAATGGCTTGATTTTTAGTTATCTTTTGAAAGATGCAGACCAAGCATTTTGCTTGCCCCGGGTGATGGATGGGTCTAGACCATTTCAGTGTCAGGATGAGGGAATGACCTCGCGGCTACAGGAAACACGACTTCACAGCCTATCAGGGGTCTAGTTTCTTCAGACCACCGTGCACCCTCTGCTGTAGCTCCTGGTGCCGTCGGCACTAGACACACTAAGGAGAGGAGAATGAGGATTTTATTAATTTTTCAGTTAAGCCCAGTGAAAGCAAAGTCAGATGTATTTCACTTAAGAAATATTTTAGTTCCAAGACCCGATTTTTCTGAACCAAGTTAGTACTTATCTCAAGCTCAACAAATGAAAACAGAGTGTGGTTCTTTTGCCATATCCTGTCACATCCTCTAATCAATAAAGTCTTCCAATACTGCCTTTGAACACTTCCAGGAAACTCTCTTAACTCTCTTAACCTAGGGACGACGTCAGAGGCCAGAAGGTAACTTCGAGTATGATGGCTGTATTTGGCCAGTTTGGATTTTATGTAATGAAAAGTTGGGACTGATACAGAATATGGCTCACCACGTTAAAAGCACCTAAATAAAAGCTTAATGATTATTCTTAAGTTATGAAGGACCATTTTCCTTTCAGTGGGTGTCAGTAAGATAATTTTCACCAAAGACTAAAATTTTGTTCTGTGAGGTCCACCAATTAAGTCAGATGAGAGCAAAGACACAGCCCCACTCCACCATGGAAGAGCTTAACATTCTAGCCTAGAGAGAGACATGTTTTT
>NW_012142412.1:4154755-4155881 GCF_000956105.1 Propithecus coquereli
CTTCAAAAAAAAAAAGAGAGAGAGAGATAAAATCATTGGTGTTAATATTGTCCTCGCCCCTGGAAGATTAATATGTACACACACCCACGCACCCCCTCCCCTGAGATGTGTTTATTTCAAAATTCACAAATGGTAAGGAGACCTTTTCTGAATTTTTTTCTTGGGGGATTGGGGAGCCAGCATTAGAATTGCGATTCTTCCAAATGTTTTCCCATATGCCTTAAATGCCCCATTAAGGTTAATTTTCTCAATGCACACGTGTACTCTGTGTCTTAGTGGCCACCTCCCTGTCTCCCTAAAGAGAACATTTCCTTGAGGCTGCCATGTCCTCTCTGGGTGATGACTTGGTCAGGAGCCTCAGCGCCATATGGCAGCATTCAGGGCTCTGTCACCAGCCAAATGCAGCAGTTGTTTGTAGGGCACAGTCAGTTAGGGACTCTATCTCTTCACCCTCAGGGAGATGTCTATGGATATAAAATGTGCCTCTGGGCCATCCGACAATATGGGCCCCAAAGCTGCTGAGCTTTCAGTCCAAACTGCATTCAAATAGCCATCCCGTCTAACGGATGCTCATGCCTGATCTGTAATCCCGGATCCCCTGGCTAACTGCATAGTCTCTCTTGCACACGAGGCAACCTTGGGCATAAGATTCAGTAAAAGTCTTCCTAGTTTCTGGTTTTACTCAGGACTATGAGTTAGTTATGCAGTTTCGTTTTGGGGAGAGACCACTTCGCTATCCAGGATTAAAATTGGGGTAGAAGGGTAGAGAGTAGGGAGGGCAGAGACAGACAAGGGCTGTCCGGAAAGTATCCAGCCATTGTTGATACAACGAGAGTGGTCACATGCCTGGATACTTTCCGGACAGCTCTCATGCAGAGGCAGGAAGTCAGAAGCAAACTTATTCTTTATAAAGCCAATCAGAGTAAAGCTTTGGAGCTGGGGCTGGGTTAGAGCAACAGGTTGCTCAAAGGTTTCCATCTGAACACACCTATACCTTCCCTATTTCCATCCAACCACTCTCTGTGAATCGAGAACCGGTTACATGCAAGGTGTCCTCATAAGGTTTGCATAGCCAGAGAGGACGAAATGCAGACTCTTTCCTCAAGATTGCAGCACACAGGGCTTC
>NW_012142412.1:4156166-4170360 GCF_000956105.1 Propithecus coquereli
CATCCAGGAACAACCCCTTTCTTTTGCTATACCTCTAGGCAAGGAACATATGTCAGAAATGCCATAGCCACATTTAGACGCTGTCTGCTGTTCAGCTTCACTGAGCCTGCTGCCAAGTTACCTTTTACATGGCAATTACTCATGAAATCCGAACACTCCTGCAAATTAGTGTTAGGTTGCTTTCATTTCCCAATTAACTGCCCACCTGCTATTATAAGATTCAAGTTAGTCATAGTCAGCCTTTTCCCCTTCAGCCTTTAAGAAGGAAAAAAAAAAAACAAAAACGAAGTACCCAACTTCTTTATGCAGGGAATAATTAATGTGTGAAAGGGTCTACCAAAGGCAACAATGAAACATGCAACTGTGAGTATATTCAAAGACAAGCCAGACAAGGAAGAAAAAAATTCCATGATACAAACATTAGACAGACAGGTGGATGGGTTTGGATAGACCATATGGCCTCCTTCTGTCTTGAAATGTACTGTGAGATTATATTTTGCAAAATCCCTTTAAGAACCAAGTTGATTTCTAAACAGTGAATTATGGCAAAGAAAATGCTTAGGGTGCCTTAGCTGTGTCCATTATTTCCATGCCAATTTTGTATTTCTGGGGATACGTTTTCAAGACCAAGCTAACACCCTTGCCATGCAGAAAATGAGATGGCAGAGGGTAAGGTAGAAAGATGGGGAAGGAGAATTGAGTCTTTTTCTCTTTTCTCAAGAGAGATGGATCTGTACTTCCCAAACTTGTCGAAGAGGAAAGCGCTGATGCTCCGCCGCAGAATGTGGGAACAACCGCTGGGACGCGAATCCAACGTATCGAGCTGAACGACAGACGTGAAATGCACCAGATAATGAAAAACAGTGTCATTTCTGGAAAACATTAAAGAATATTTTCTTCCCCCTCAGGAAGGCAGAGCATATGATTCCCATTCTCACATTGTGACAGAAACGCTGCGTGCACCGTACGAGGAGGATTGCCGCCTGCGATTCCACGAGACCATGCGTGGCGGGGACCTACGAACATGCTTCTTCAAGCCCAGTTTAATTGACACCATGGTTGACAAGATAACACGGTTTTGACAGCAATTCTGCACTCAAAGGGTTTCTCTTCGAATTTTCAAAATGCAATTCTTGCTTTTAGGTTGGGAGACAGGAAATCTACAGCGTTTCAGGGCAACTTTTTTTTTTTTTAAGAAATTTTCTTTTTCTGTTTTATTTTTAAATCTTTGTTTATTTATTTATAGAGACAGGGTATTGCTCTGTTGCCCAGGCTGGAGTGCAGTGGCACAACCACAGCTTAGTCATAGCTTGCTGTAACCTTTAACTCCTGGGCTCGAGTGAACTCCCACCTCAGCCTCCGGAGTAGTTAGGACTACAGACATGCGCATCCGCGACTAGCTAATTTTTAAAGTTTTTGTAAAGACAGGGTCTGGTCGTGCTCCCCAGGGTGGTCTCGAACTCCTGGCCTCAAGCAATCCTCCTGCCTCAAACTTCCTAAATGCTGGGATTACAGGAGTGAACCACCGACCCCAGCCCTAAGGACAACTTTAAAACACAACCCATGTTCTGTGACACCACATCGGTCTGGGAATAACAGAATCACTCACTGAAGAATGGTTAGTCCTCTTATGTCCCTTTCTGGGGGAAACCAAAGGTTATTTCTGGGGTGCTTAAGCTCCCTAAGTTACTGTGTGGTACTTGCCATTGTCCTTTTCCCTGGCTTTTTGCCAAGATGCCACTGTTGGCTATAGACACAAAAGCTACCAAGCTATGGTGATGCCTGCCAGTGGGACTGGTCCCTCCATCAATGCCTAAGGTGCCGCTGCCACCACGATGCTTCTGAGATGGTACCAAAGATTGCGACGGTCAGTGGAAATGTATCTAAAGGAAGGCATCTGTGGTGTGCTGCTACAGTGCTGTAGCAAAGGCACAACAAAGGCACTTTTGCTGGAGCTGTTTCATATCCCAAAGATAAGGGAGAAAATGCCCACCGTCCACACTGGTGCTGTGCTATCACATAGGCACGAGGCCACACTCTTGGTGTGTGTCACAGGGGTCTTATGAAATAACTCTTTCCTTTGTCTCTCAGATCTTCCTCTTCCTAGGACTGCCGTTTGAGCCCTTGGGAACTTGGGTGAATGAACTTAGTGACAGATATTATGGGGCCCTTGGAAATGTTTCTCCAAGAGCCTCCGTGCACACTACTTGGGCTGAGAACTCGCCCCTGCCTATCATACAACCAGATGCCTAACAGGGTCACTTTGGGAGCTCTTGGTGTGTGGTCACCCATGGGGCCAATCTGGGACCCCATGTCACAGCTTTAAGAATGAACAGAATAGTACTTCTATATTCCTTTGAATCTCAGTTTTATATAAGCCAATATTAAACATCCAATGAGAAAGTTTAGCAGGTGTTTAGATGATCATATTGCAAGCAAAAGCAGAATTCATGAATCTATAAAGTAGGATTATTTCATTTTCTTCTCTGTTCTCATCTTGTTGTAGATGAGATTGTGGGAGAGAATTGGGAGGTAACCCTTTCCTCCTGAGCTTGGGAAAATCACATTGTCCTCAATAGAGAGAAAAACAAGTCAAGTAATACTAAAAACGGAAAAAAACAAAGAGGATAATCAGATAGTCTTTTCAATCTTTTGTCTAATCTGCCCCTAAAACTAATTTGGACTACAGCTACAAGACATCATGACAACCTGTTGGCCAGCAAAAAATGAGGTCATTTAACCAGTCATTTTAGCTATATATGGCCAAACAATTGGTTTGACCCACTTTTTTCCCTACTGAAATGACTGATTCATAGATTTGCTTGGTTGGTTGGCATTTGATAAACACACACTAACAGTAGACTCCAGAAGGAAGTCATCACTAGTCTATTTTAAAATATCCTCTTTCTTTTTTAATGCACCAAATACAATAAAAATAATTTTGTAGGTACTGTTATTGGTTTCCTCAATTTATTTAATCATGTATTCCATATGGCTCAAGAAATAGAAATGATGTTTATAACCTTTCAATGAAAATGATATTCTTCTAAGCTTATAAAACTGTAATGAGTTAAAATCTGGGTGAAATAAAATGCTTTTAAAGTATTTTCCATTATGAAAATGCAAACAGTAGAAACCTTGTTTTATTTTATAGCTTAGAGTTACTGAAGCTACCCAAGACTGCAATCAATATTTGTTAGAACACCAACATAAGAAAGCCATCTTTAGACCCTGAAAACCGAAAAAAGGTGCTATACCTCATCCTGCTCCCCCCTCAAAAAAAAAAAACTGTAAAGTATTACACAGCTGGGTGTGTCTTAAGGCTGGAATCTGCCAGTTTCAGAGGGAAATAATCACCTTTACTGGAGTATTTATAGATTCTTCAACATTTCCTTGTAGCACATTACAAAATAAATACGATCAACCAATATACCCCCCCGAAAGAATATCAGTGTATTGCTTTCTTAGTTTCTTGTGAATTCTAGGCCATTCAAGATATAATTAAAACACTTCCATGCAAAGAAAGCCCAAACTGAGACGGCTTCAATCCACGGCAGCCTGTTCCCTCAGAACCTATAATTACTCTGTTTAGCTCAGTGCATTAAATAACAATCGCCTGTTATTTGTGGACCACACTGTTTGGTGTACATACAAAGAAGCACCTGTGTCCAACAATACCCAGGCTTATGGAGTGGCAGCTCTGCTACATTGCAAAAATGACAGATCAGCACGTCACCACCCTGATGTTGTCCCAGAATGGGAGGAGTCCAACGATTCTAACACAGAAAACACACACGTGTTTATAAACTGCCTCCAGAGGTAACAATAATTTTAATTCTCTTGACATTCTAGCTCATTAGTCTAAAATATAAGCTTTTAGAAGACAGGGAGAATTGAGAATAGCACTGAAGTATAGGGTATGGCAAGTCCCCCCAAATTTGGAATTCCTAGAATAATTCAGTCATCAAAAAGTAATAGCTTTATTTGGGAGCCCTGCACCAAATAGTGGTTTCTCAAATTTTCCATTGTTTAGGATTTACCCTGAGATTTGGGCTATAATGGATTAAGGAACGTAGTTCGACGGTCTCGGCCTGGTGTCTAACGAGGAGTAAAGGTTGGGGGATGGATTTCAGAGTGAGAAATTTCTCTGTGTGCATCCTGACAGAGCAAGGCGGGGTGGGGCGGGAGAAAAAGGAAATTATCCCGAAGCACAGGCATTCACATCCATCCGCTCCCCTTAAAACATTCCAAGCCCCAACCAGAGCGCTCTCCTCTTTCTAGAAACTGTGATAGACACTTGAGATGAGAAGCCTTCAAATGTGCATTACAACCACGGCTGGCACGTTTCCATGATTGGTTGAATCTTTCATTTCTCAGCTACTCTCTGATGCCTAAGTGTGAAAAAGTCAGTATGCCTGGATTGAATTTTTAGATCGCTTTACGTCAATGCACATTTGTTTGTTTTCAAAATCAACAACAAATGCAACACTAAATACTGTTGGCTGTTGGGTTGAGCAGCCTTGCCTACCGCCTTGTGCTGTAGCGCAGACTCACTCCCTCGTGCTCAGGCGGCTTCTGGATCGAGCCAAGGATGCACGCAGAATTGTAATTCGACGAAGTGGATCAAGAGATAAAATATACCTGCCCTCCATTTGCTATTCATTTTCTCTGTAGAAAGAAGCAACCAAGGTTTGTACGTGCTTCTGTGTGTGTGTGTGTGCTCGTGGACAAACATTTTCACATAGCCCTGAAACAAACAATGAGACAGTCTCAAAGAAGGCTGATACAAAGGTAGCATACCCAGTTTTGTCCAGGGAGGCCAGATTGAATTGGAATCCAAAGTTTAGTTGTGATTTTAAAGCAAGGTTGCAGTTTGTACTGTCCACAAACTGGAGAAAATTTTAATCTTCGTGCAAAGCAACCATGTGGGAGAAGGCTGACTCCATTAAATATCAGAAATTTTGTTTCAAATTAGTTCCACAAGTCCCATAGATATAGCCTAGAGTTTTAAAAAAAAAAAAAACTAGAAATATGCAAACATTTTAAAAAATCCATAACTTAATGAACATAAAATCTTTCATGATTTCTGAGATGAATTTCTTCCTAACCAAGCAGTGTAAGAAGTAGCAGCTGTTCTCACTGAGCGAGGGAGAGCTGGTCTTCCTCCTGGGATCCCAGATAGCACCTCCCAGCAAGGCACCTTCGCTTCCTGCTCTGTGGCCATGACAAGGATGACAGGCTGAGAAGCTTCAGCAAATCAATTTGGGTTTTTAAAGGCTTCCATTCACCCACTCCCTCATTCATTCAACTACATATCAGTTCTTTCTTTTTTGTTTGTTTTCTTTTTAGAGATAAGGTATCACTCTGTTGCCCAAGCTGGAGTGCAGTGGTGAGATCATAGCTCACTGTAACCATGTACTCCTTGGCTCAAGTGACCCTTCTTCCTCAGCCTCCTGAGTAGCTAGGACTACAGGTGTGCACCACCATACCCAGTTCATTCTTTCATTTTTTATAGAAACGGGGTATCACTATGTTGCCCAGGCTGGTTTTGAACTCCTCACGTGATCCTCCCACCTTGGCCTCCCAAAATGCTGGGATTACAGGAATGAGTCACCACACCTAGTCAATTCTTTCTTTCTATACAGAATGATAGATGCCTCCTAAGTGCCACCAGCATTACAAATATGAGGGAGGAAATACTTAAGAAACTTTACAGCTCTTCTTTGCTCTTCCTCTTCTCAAATCAGAGAAGGTGACTGCCTGTGGGTAGTTGGAAAGAGAAAAAGAGAAAAACTAAAAGCAGAGATGGAAATGTATTCCAATTTCCTCCAGTTCCATTGCAGCAGAAAAATCTAACCTGTAAGGTTGAAACCCTAAGGTTGACCATGGACTCCGTCAGAGTACACAGTGGTAGGACCGTAAACAGCTACCTAATGTGAGTGTTTCCAATGGACCAGATGCCCGAGATTCTATCCTAGCCAATCTGACCAGTGACAGGCTGCTTCTGACAACACGCCACTTCTGGGGCACCAGACCTTGTCATACTCACAACCCCCAACCTCTCCTGCATTCACTATTGACCACAAACATTTACATTCTATGGGTAAAAACTACACAGATGTCTCGTTAGATAATCTTCACTTGTCTCTTTTATTATTACACTTAACTTCAATTTATTAATATACTGTGGATCTTTTATCTGACCAGCTAAGGTTCTCACCTGGGGAGCAGATGCCTCATTAGTCAGAGGTCTGCGGAAACCTGACTACCTTGTTTTTTCCCCTGAGCTTAGTGGTCTCCAGTGCTTAGACTCTGAAGATACAGAAACTTGAGAAATGCAAGCAACCAGCAGAGTCCTGGGGGCTGCAGAGGACAGAGAAGCATCTACCCTGGTGAAGTTCAGGATGAGAAAGGAGGTCAACGAAGGTGGGGCTTGGGTGGCGTATTAGTCTACCAGACTTATCATATCAAATTACCACAAACTGGGTGGCTTAAGGCAACAGAAATTTATTGTCTCACAGTTCTGGAGTCTAGAAGTCCAAAAATCAAGCTGTCAGCAGGGGTGGCTCCTTCTGGAGCTTTTGGGGAGAGCATCTGTTCCACGCCTCTCTTCTAGCTTCGGGTGGCTGCCAGCAATCGTGGCATCCCTTGGCTTGTAGCCACATCACTCCAATCTCTGACTCTGGAGTCACGTGGCTTCTTCCCTCTGAGTGAGCATCTCCGTGTCTCTTCTAATTTTCTTACAAAGACCCGAGCCATGTTGTGTTGAAGGCCCACCTACTTTCTAGAGATGGAAGCTACTGGTGAAGATGCTGTGAACATTGTTGAAATGACAAGGAAGAACTTAGAATATTCCACAACCTAGTCGATAAAGCAGCAGCCAGATTTAAGAAGACTGACTCCAACTCTGAAAGAAGTTCTACAGTGTGGGTACAATGCTATCAAGAAACACCATGTGTTACAGAGAAATCGTTCATGAAAGGAAGAGTCAATCGATGTCGCCAAACGTCACTGTTCTCTTATTTTAAGAAATCCAGCCCCATTCCCGCTCCCGCTCACCTGCTCTGCAAACCAGACATTCCATACAGAGCCGACGTCAAAGGTCTGAACCTCGCAGCCTGCACATCTTACTTCCAAGAAGTGCAAAGTTTAGATATCCTCAACTCTCCTTTCAGATATGTACTTTCACGGAAATACCAGGACACGTCAAATTCACGATCATCTACGTGTTTATATTGCAGTCTCTCAAAAGACACAGAAAAATAATAGAAATATTTTCAACCAATAAGGGGAGGAATTTGACCCAATAAGTGTCCTGAAAAACTCACAGCCAAAAGGAATCCTCAGAGTTCAGAGGACCCTGACTTGAGAAGAGGTGAGGTTGTGACTTCTCAAGGCTCCCTGGGGATGCAAGAAGGCTTGAGGGTGAGAAAGGGGGCTGATCCCAATGGGGAATCTCTCCCTCCAGACCCAAGGGAGCAGTTACACTGGCGGATCCCAGTCTGGAGTTGGCCTTGGCTCTCATGGCAGGAAAGAGGAGACGGTGATCAGCTAGGGCACTGGGAGAATTGGAGCTCCCGCTGCGGAGCTATGGACATGCAGCTGGTAGAGACATCATTGTGCTGAAAGTAGGTTTCTAGCAGGTACGAGGCAGCAGGGCCAGAAGAGTCAACACTTTATCCTCAAGGACTCCTGGCTTCTCTGCTACTCTCTGGGACTGCATTCTAGTTAGTATATGCCTTTCATCAGTTTGTGTGGATGGAAACTGCTTAAGAAATACATTTTTTAAATGTCAGAAAATTACCCAAGAAGGGAAAACTTCTAGAACGTAATGCTGGCTATCATTGCAGCATCCCTGCTGGGGTCCAATTAGTGGGAATGAGGGTGACCCTAATAACGTTATTTGATGTGAGGAACCGAACAGGCCAAATAGAGAAATTAAAGACCGGAGCACCTTTCCTTCTCTGCAATAATTTCCAGTAGATTCATTCTATTCTCTCCCAGCCTCTCCCCACCAGCTGGAGATGACATCCTCCGTTTCTATTTGTCTCTTGTCATAAAGCTCATCAATTTTAATCCATGGCCCAAGATGAATTAAAAAAAGAAAGCAAAGAAAAGAAGAAAAAAACATTTTTTTTAATTATGTTAAATTTGACTCAGATAATAGAATTCTACAGGTTGCTGACTACAGACAGCTAAAGTAAGACAGCTGTTTTCTTGTGTTAAAAAGAACTTGGATCGACACTTAACACGATCCACCGTGAACATTTTTGTTCCACTGTGAGTAGATAAGTGTGTTTGGCTTGTGTTGTTAAATCTCTGAGTTTGCAGATACGTATTGATATGCAAAGACCTGCAGAGAACTAATTGTGCAGAGTGGCTTGACAGCCCATGCTCAGTGTGGACACTTTTTCCCCTCTGGTTCAATCACATTGAAAAGGAAAAAAAATGGATCTTAATTTTTTGCCCTAAGCCAGCAGGGACCACGCCTGGGTTTTGCTGATGAGATGTGGCCAGACCCTGTCCACGTGTGCTCATGTGAACTGCTGACGGACGCTTCAGCACTGAGCACCACTGAGGTCCCCGAGCAGCGGAGATCCCAAAGCTGAGGACTTTTCTCCCAGCCAGGGGAAACGGAAGCAGGCAGAATGCAAAGTAGACCCATCAGGGGGCTGGCAGGAGGCAGGAAATGCTAACTGTGTTCTTTGAATTTTCAAAATGCCCAACAGGAGGGCGAAACCAGAAAAAAAAAAAAAAAAGCATAAGCTCAGGCTGAAATGGGAGTGATTTCAGCCTGACACAGGGAAGAAGGTCTGTGATCAAGGACGTAACAAACCCTGGAACAGAGGGCTGAGGGAGGACCGCTCGCCCACGTAACAATACCTGTGACAATGTGGACGGCGTGCGTGCTGTGTGCCTTGCTCTAGAGAGCTTCACTTTCACCTGCTGAAAATATGTAAGTAATAAATAAATATAAGTAATAAAAAATAAATACTATAATAAAGTAATATACAAAGTAAATTAAGGGTAATAAATAGAACATATAAGTAATAAATACTAGTTATCCAAATTTTTAACATTAAAAATAAAGTTGAAGTGCCCCTAGACCACACCCTCTCCCACTGCACCTAATTTCCCTTTCAGAAAGTGCACAACACACTAATCAATTTGCTCGGTGTTTTTCCACACACACATGTGCACACGTGTGCGCACACACACACACACACACACCACCAGTGCATATATCTGGTGGGTGACATTCTATTTATATATGATAGATGCTACCATGCTGTATGTATTATTCTATACTTATCATTTTCTGTTCCAAAAATGTACATGTTGGTATCTTTCCATGTCGGTATATATTAATCTACATTTTGCAAAGTATTCCGTAATATAAACATAAATAGTTTATTCAGGGCCGGGCTCAGTGACTCACGCCTGTAATCCTAGCACTTTGGGAGTCTGAGGCAGGAGGATCACTTGAGGCCAGGAGATGGAGACCAGACTGAGCAAAAGCAAGACCCTGTCTCCACTGAAAAATAGAAAAAATTAGCCAGATGTGGTGGCGCATGCCTGTAATCCCAGCTAGTTGGGAGGCTGAGGCAGGAGGATCACTTAAACTCAGGAGTTTGAGCTCACAGTGAGCTATGATGATGCCACTGTACTGTAGCCTGGGTGACAGAGTGAAACCCTGTCTCAAAAAAGAAATAATATAAATAAATAGTTTATTCAGCTATGGTAGATACGTAGGCTGTTTTAAATTTTTCCTGTTACAGACAATGCTAGAAGTACCAACTAACACCTGCAGTGTCTTAGACAACCCGTCTCCCCCCACACTTGCCAATACTTGGTACTGTCATGGGGCTCTTTAAGAACAAAGGGGACCACCTCACCTGTCCTGGGCTATCTGGTCATTCGCTTACTGAAAGGCAAAAGAGAAAAGCTCTCGCAGGGCCCACAGCCACCCCTTTGATTCAGTGATAACGGGTAAGAGGTTTTACAGAAAGATTATCTGGAATGAGCATATTTTTTAAAACCGTTATCACTTTAATTTCGATACACATACTCACTGGAGGGAACAAAACTGGCTACAGGAGCCCGTGGGCTGCTTCAGTTGCAGGATAGTCAAAAATTAGTTGGTGGAGGCACCTCTTTCTGGGTTATTTTTCCTAGTATAAATCTGAGTGCCACGAGAGGCATTTGTTATTTTAAGGCGCTTTCCCGAGAATTCACAATCACAACGTGAGCTAGGCCAAGTGCTGGACTCTACGGACAGAGAGAAGCGACACCGGCTGTTCCTTTAGGGAGGCCACAGCCAGAATCCGGGACCTTCCAATAAACCGCAGAGAGACACAGCGTGCCACCGGGTGGGGTCCTTCTTGCTGTGGCGAAACAGTGCCTTCCATTGCAAGTTTTGAGTGCGATCGTAGTTATTAAATGCCTGAATTTTTTTTTTACCAGGTACATTACCAACCACTTCACCCCTAGACACATCCTTTTCCCAGTCAGTGGCTCAGTGTTTCCGTGTGTACCTGGACCCTGCATCGGATGCCATTTCAGTGCTGCTGTTTGAGGACAGACCGACAGCTGCTGGCGAAGGGGCTCCCCCCAGCCCCCGCCCCGGACAGAATGTAATAATTGAAAACAGAGAGGCTACATTGACTTGTGACCCAGAGGAAAGCAGATGTCTGCACAAAGTGACCGATGACCCGAGGTCACTGCCCTCCTTTAAACTCTAAACTAGCCTAAAGTAAGATAACCCTTTTTTTTGTAACTTTGAAAGTCAAAAGAAAACCAACTCCCCTTCGTCGTAAGGATAAATCGCAGACACCAACTTTATAAATGAGTATATTACCCAAATTGGTACTTAGGTACTGACTCAATTAAATTCACAGGTGGTAAGATCTGGGTGTGCTGTAGACAGAGACATTTATCTATAGATGTTCACATGTTGCCAAAAATAGAATATGGCATCTTCTACAGACGCTGTATTTTCGCGTTAGTTCTTATTTTTCTAGAGATTAATTGCTTCGTCTAGTAGGCATTTGTTATCCTCCCCTCGCCCACCCTCCGCCATCCAGATAAGAAGGACGTTTGAGGGGTGAGTAGTTCACTGGGATATTCAGGGGCAGCTGGTGAACTGAATAAGAGAGACACAGTTGTCTGCATGAAGTTGACATATCCAGCCAGCGTCTCAATAGCCACCATTGTTCGCTCTGCCCACTGGGGGCTCATTGTGGACGGATGGGCCTCCCTCCGGGGTCCATAATGAACTCTGGGCAGGTGGAGGTAAAATAAGCCCTAGATGGAACCCATTGCTGCCAAACTCACAGAGGCTCGGATCTGCCAATTGGGACGATACCCATCATAAATTGGAATCGCCATTATGGTGGCCCACCCTCGCCAAAGGCGGCTGGCTACAGATCAGCTGCTTCTGGCACGGATGACTCTGAAAAACTGACCCAGGATCCAAAGCTGGATTGTAAAAAATGCTCATAATCTTTGACCTAGTAATTCTTCTACCAGACACTATTCTAAGAATACGATCTATTTATCTATCCACTCACAAACATAAAGATAAGTAAACATAGTAAGATTGTTTGACTAGATTTAAAGAACAAGCAAACCTTACTGAAAATTTACCAGCCAAAGTGAAAGAATAAATTTCAGTTCAATTCAATAATAAAAGAAAAGGTTGTTCATGAAGAGTTATTTATAATAAATGAAAATTCTAACTGGAGTGCAATGGAGTATTGGTAATATTAAGCCTTTCATGACTCTATCTAAAGATACTTCTATATCTATGGAATTTAAAATTTCAGTTTACTAATCACTTAATACTGTCTTCAAGGCATTCAGCAGTTTCAAATATTCCTGCACCTAGAAAACCAGCAAATACAAGCAACCAGTTTCCCCCAAGTTCAGATACAAAGTCTAGCAATCTTGATAGGTAACAGCTTTTAAATGTTTTATTTATGTCCACTTATCTGTATTCCTCATAAAAATACCTGCAAAGCCAGCAAGAGAAATATTTTAAAGCACGAGAAGTTGCTTTAATGTAACACAAAATTTGGAAAAATTCCTCCGCAGATTTCTGCAAACGTACCCATGAACTGCCGATTTTATTTGCGACTATTAGCTGCCACTCCATTCAATAAATTAATGCACACTTTAAAACTGCCTCATTCATGAATGCCAGTAAGTTAACAAATAAGTAAAATCCAGGCCAACACAGAAAGAAAAATGAAAAAAAAATTCTTGTAATTTCTCAAGGAAAAAGCAAAGTTTCCAAATACATTACCCAGATATTTCAAACACATTAGCAAGTGCTCAAAATGGCTAGTATCATGATGCTAATTATGGTTATGTTTACATTTTCAATAACAAAAGAAATAAAGAGGGATGTTCTCCATTCTGCTTTCCTGATAGGGAAAGTGAATGCCAAGCCTGAGGCCAGTACTTGGAAGGTTATGAGAAAAATAAATACCTTTGTGTCTGCAAATAATCCTTTCCCGCTCCAAGACAGTGATACCTATTAATAAAATGAAAAGCGTGCATACTCATTACTTCGTAAGGGAAAGGCCTAAACAGCCACAACACCCAAAACATCAATGCAAAATTAACGCAATAGGATTGTGTCAAGAACGTTGTGAATTTTTATTTTCCCCTTTGTTCAAAATCTAGCACTGCTAACTAAACTTAGGTTTTTAAGCGCTTTAAGCCACAACCTAATTTTCAATTACCATTCCAAAAGATTCTCACAAGGTGTGGTCTTGTTCCCTTCTGAATACCCACAGCTCTGTCTCCGTGCGTGACATGGTCACACGCATTTGTATTTCTGCTACTGACTCCCAGCTCCGGCCACGTTTCCGGTGGCGTCCTCGCCCTGGTTGCCTTAACTACATGGGCCAGGTGTCTCTGCCCGTGTTCTACGACTCAAACCAGGTGTGGGTCCTCTGAGACTCTTCCCTAACTACAAGGAGCTCAGTGCCAGTGACAAGGGAAGGGGAGAGAAAGAAATGATGGAAAGAAAAGTGAAGCGTGGATATGTTGGGGCTCGGGGTCAGTCATCTTGCGTGTTCTCCTTCTTGGTATGCTCTTGGCCAAAGAATGACCAGACATGCCAAAACCAAGGCAAGTGTGAAACAAAGTTTATTGAGGAAGGACGAGATAGATTTACAGGGCAAGAGCAAGGTATAGGTTTATAGAGTAAGAAAGAGCAAGATACGTTTGCAACAGAACAACGAACGAACCCCTCTGTCCTAACAAAAGGCTCCCATTATGGCCTGGGGTCCTGTTTTATAGTGGCTGGATTGGGCCCTCCTGTGGTTCATGCTCACCACTGAACCACTTGGATGGCCAGCTAACATGATAATTAGCCTTAGGTTACTCTAGGTCACTTTCCAAATCCTATTGTTTCTGGGTTGCCTGGCCCAAGCGCTGGGGGTTCCCTGTTTGCTTTTGCAGATTAGCAGGGGTTCCTCCTTCCCCCAGGTGTGGCAGTTGCTGGGGCAGGCTTAAGGTGGGGCAGCACTAAGAGGGGCCACCCTTGTCCTTCTTCCCAGGTGGGGCAATTTCTCTGAGGCAGCAACAAGGCGAGGCACCCACTTTTTGTCCCTAGGAGAGTCTTGGAGGTCCCTTGCTATCTACCTAACAGATATTTGAGATCTAATATTTTTCCTGGTTATAAGCCAAAACTAAAACCCATTTAAGCTTTCCGATTGTTAGAACCTAAAACGATGATTGTGTTACTGACTGCCCTGAATTTCATTTACACCAGGTGATACTAGGACTCTCTATTTCATTCCATTCCTTCCTTTTTACTCAGAGCCTTTGTGTAAAGGAAAAACCAAACTGTTTTTTCTCTCTACTCTGACACTCAACACAGAACACTTCTGTGACTAGATGTACGGGGATTTTCCCCACACAACAAGGAATTCTCCAATGGTCACCAACTGGGTGTCCTATAATTCAATTCAATTCCGACGCTGTCTACCTGGATCGTGTCAGACCCACAGGCTGAAGGCCCAGTCCTACAAGACTGCCCCTACTTCAGATGTCAATGGAAAGTCCCAAGTTTTTGGCCAGGAGTGGCAGCTCACACTTATAATCCCAGAATTTGGGGAGGCTGAGATGGGAGGATTGTTTAAGGCCAGGAGTTTGAGACCAGCCTGGGCAACCTAGCAAGACA
>NW_012142412.1:4170410-4174635 GCF_000956105.1 Propithecus coquereli
TCTTGTAATTTCTCAAGGAAAAAGCAAAGTTTCCAAATACATTACCCAGATATTTCAAACACATTAGCAAGTGCTCAAAATGGCTAGTATCATGATGCTAATTATGGTTATGTTTACATTTTCAATAACAAAAGAAATAAAGAGGGATGTTCTCCATTCTGCTTTCCTGATAGGGAAAGTGAATGCCAAGCCTGAGGCCAGTACTTGGAAGGTTATGAGAAAAATAAATACCTTTGTGTCTGCAAATAATCCTTTCCCGCTCCAAGACAGTGATACCTATTAATAAAATGAAAAGCGTGCATACTCATTACTTCATAAGGGAAAGGCCTAAACAGCCACAACACCCAAAACATCAATGCAAAATTAACGCAATAGGATTGTGTCAAGAACGTTGTGAATTTTTATTTTCCCCTTTGTTCAAAATCTAGCACTGCTAACTAAACTTAGGTTTTTAAGCGCTTTAAGCCACAACCTAATTTTCAATTACCATTCCAAAAGATTCTCACAAGGTGTGGTCTTGTTCCCTTCTGAATACCCACAGCTCTGTCTCCGTGCGTGACATGGTCACACGCATTTGTATTTCTGCTACTGACTCCCAGCTCCGGCCACGTTTCCGGTGGCGTCCTCGCCCTGGTTGCCTTAACTACATGGGCCAGGTGTCTCTGCCCGTGTTCTACGACTCAAACCAGGTGTGGGTCCTCTGAGACTCTTCCCTAACTACAAGGAGCTCAGTGCCAGTGACAAGGGAAGGGGAGAGAAAGAAATGATGGAAAGAAAAGTGAAGCGTGGATATGTTGGGGCTCGGGGTCAGTCATCTTGCGTGTTCTCCTTCTTGGTATGCTCTTGGCCAAAGAATGACCAGACATGCCAAAACCAAGGCAAGTGTGAAACAAAGTTTATTGAGGAAGGACGAGATAGATTTACAGGGCAAGAGCAAGGTATAGGTTTATAGAGTAAGAAAGAGCAAGATAAGTTTGCAACAGAACAACGAACGAACCCCTCTGTCCTAACAAAAGGCTCCCATTATGGCCTGGGGTCCTGTTTTATAGTGGCTGGATTGGGCCCTCCTGTGGTTCATGCTCACCACTGAACCACTTGGATGGCCAGCTAACATGATAATTAGCCTTAGGTTACTCTAGGTCACTTTCCAAATCCTATTGTTTCTGGGTTGCCTGGCCCAAGCGCTGGGGGTTCCCTGTTTGCTTTTGCAGATTAGCAGGGGTTCCTCCTTCCCCCAGGTGTGGCAGTTGCTGGGGCAGGCTTAAGGTGGGGCAGCACTAAGAGGGGCCACCCTTGTCCTTCTTCCCAGGTGGGGCAATTTCTCTGAGGCAGCAACAAGGCGAGGCACCCACTTTTTGTCCCTAGGAGAGTCTTGGAGGTCCCTTGCTATCTACCTAACAGATATTTGAGATCTAATATTTTTCCTGGTTATAAGCCAAAACTAAAACCCATTTAAGCTTTCCGATTGTTAGAACCTAAAACGATGATTGTGTTACTGACTGCCCTGAATTTCATTTACACCAGGTGATACTAGGACTCTCTATTTCATTCCATTCCTTCCTTTTTACTCAGAGCCTTTGTGTAAAGGAAAAACCAAACTGTTTTTTCTCTCTACTCTGACACTCAACACAGAACACTTCTGTGACTAGATGTACGGGGATTTTCCCCACACAACAAGGAATTCTCCAATGGTCACCAACTGGGTGTCCTATAATTCAATTCAATTCCGACGCTGTCTACCTGGATCGTGTCAGACCCACAGGTTGAAGGCCCAGTCCTACAAGACTGCCCCTACTTCAGATGTCAATGGAAAGTCCCACGTTTTTGGCCAGGAGTGGCAGCTCACACTTATAATCCCAGAATTTGGGGAGGCTGAGATGGGAGGATTGTTTAAGGCCAGGAGTTTGAGACCAGCCTGGGCAACCTAGCAAGACACTGTCTGTACAAAAAATATTTTAAAAATAGCCAGTGGTAGAGGCACACTCCTGTAGCCCTAGCTACTTGGGAGGGGTGGCTAAGATGGGAGGATCCCTTGAGCCCAGGAGTTCGAGGCTGCAGTGAGCTATGATCACACTACTACACTCCAGCCTGGGCAACAGAGCGAGACTCTATCTCTTTAAAAAAAAAAAAAAAGTCCCAGATTATGGCCTGTTTCCCAAGACCCCCCTCTTTGGGTTTGATAATTGGCTAGGACAGTTCACAGAACTTACATTTAATTTACCGGTCTATTATAAAGGGTGTCATAAAGGTTAGGGATGACCAGCCTGAAGAACAGATGACAGGGTGGGGTACCAGGGGGCGCAGAGTTTCTACACCTTCTCCAGGGGGCACCTCCACGTGCTCAGCCACCCGTTAGCTCATCGATTCTTGTTATTGGCGAGTTTTGTAGAACTTGATCTCGAGAGCCCTGCCCTGGCTTCGCAGAAGCTGGTGGGTGGGGCTGAAAGTCCCAACCTTCCAATGACCTTTCTGGTCACCAGCCCCAACCTGGGGCTACTCAGGGACCCCACCCTAAGTCACCTTGTTAAGATAAACTCAGGAGTGATCAACAGGGGCTTATTATGGGTAACAAAAGACATTTTGATCACTCAAGAATGATCCAAGGGTTTTAGGGCCCCAGGACAAAGACCAAATATATTTCATGTTAAGCCACACTTGGGAAGCAAAGCACAGAGAGGTGCCATCTCCTGCTTGTCTTTATACCAGCGGGGAGGGTCTCAGAGCAAACACTGCTCCCAGAGTCCACCACTCATGGGCTCTTGTCCTACAAGCAGCTTCCTCTGGATGCAGCATTTGTAGTGACTCAGGACATTCATGATGGGCTGGAGGCCTTAGTATAAAGCACCTTGTCATTTTTATTGCCTCTCTTTAAAGAAATAGTTGCACAACAATTTTTATTTTATTAATAGATCTATTTTCCCTGTGGCAAGAAAGGATTATTTGCAGACATTAAAGTATTTATTTTTCCCATAACCTTCAAAGTATTGGCCTCGGGTTTGGAATTCACTTTCCCAATCAGGAAAGCGGGATGGAGTAAAGTCTTCCAAAGTGACCAGTGAAGATTAACAGCCTGGTTCGGGAGCTTGCGTTTAGCACTGCCCATCACGTTAACATTTTTGTCTTGCCAGAGCAAAAAGGGCACATTCTGACCTTCTGTCGGATACCCTCTCTCATTACCATGTTTCCCCTCCGAAGGAGCCAAGGATGCCCACGTGCCTTGAGAATCAGGGAAATAAAGCAGAAAAGACCGTAGCTGAAAAAGCTCCTGAGTTGATGCAAATAATCACAATAATAAAAATAATAAGGCAAATCAAAAGAAATCAAAAGCCAAGCACGTTACTGTTAAATTAGACTTTTAAATATGCTATTGACATCAGAGGCGTTTTAGTGCCATTGTCTCCTTAAATTTGGCAAGGGAAATCATTAGTCATTAGATGTTAAATTTATACAGATCGTTGAATACATGTGCGACACGAAGACCGCGTTACGGTGAACCAAAAGGGAAGAAAGAGAAAGAGGGGAGAGAAAGGAGAAAGACGTGGAGGGGAAATGTCCTCTTTGCAGGCCGCTCGAAATATGAATCCAGCAACTGTGTTATTTCAAGCCTCAGTCTTTGGATTCCTGCCTACCTAAATGGCAAGTCGTTTTAAGAGCCTCAAAACTCTTGCCAGGCACAAAGATAGAAACTTACTGTAGTATCAAGCAGCTTTTAATAGATGTAAACTCAGGGCAGATATGAGTGTTGCATAACTTCAGGCTTATGGTTGTCACTGGATGAGGTGCCAGGTTTCCCTTGTCATCACCGGGCACTGGCAAGCGCCGCAGGCCAGATGTAGGACAGTGTTCAGGGGACACAACGGTCCAGCTTTGATGGGGCGTCAGGAGTGCGACTTTCCAATTTTCAATCCACGTGGTTCCCAGGTGAAACGGTTTCCCTCCTGCCTCCTAACACAGCCATACCCATGCAAATTTAGACACACTGAGCTCTGCTTTTTCTTGCTGTTAGCCTAACAGTAGAGCCAGGGAAAGCCAGCGACCCAGGTACAACCAACCAGGAGACAGCCACAGAAACAGCAATCTATCAGAGAAGAACCTTCCTTAGAACACGCCATTTTGCTTATCTTTTATTAACTGGCCATCTACTAGAATTAAAATTGTCCATTGTGTAAACCTTCAACACCGAAACCCTGACCCAACCATCCTGGACCTGCTTTGCCTTAAGAGT
>NW_012142412.1:4175190-4181442 GCF_000956105.1 Propithecus coquereli
ATGTTTGTTCCCTGGCAGGAATTCCTAAATCACCCCTCCCTCCAGTCAAAGACCACCTGTATTACTTTCTCTGGCAATTTGAGAGTCTTATCTTCTTTACCCACCTGCTACCCATAGGATGTGTTTCCCTTCCAGATCTCCAGGGTGTGTTCCCTGCCCAAGCTCATCGCCTGGGTGGTGATGGCCTCTTCACATGTCCCCAGACCTGGGGGTCCACCAATCATTCATTTTGCAAACCTTCCAATATCATCACATCACCCTTCTGAAAAATTTACTGCAGCTCTTTGCTGCTCGTGAAATCAAATCTAGATTCCTCCATGGACGCTCAGATTGGGATCCCATCAAAAGAACAGACCCTGAAATTAGGAAACCCGGCATAAAGATAATGTAGCCGGTGGTGTTCCCAGCCAGGTCTGAATGTGTTAAGTGAGAATCACATTTGAACTGGCCTCACCTGCAGTATTTGGGACTGCATTAATTTTTGTGAGTGGCAACCCACTTTTGTGCATATAAATTGGGTAATTACACTAGTAAATTGGAATTTTTGCATTTAGAATCAGCACCTGTAAATAACAGAGGGAGAAGGCCAATTGAAACTTTGGCCCTTCATATTTGAAAGCAGCACTTTCTAGACAGCTTGCAGACTGGGATTTGATGAGCCCACACAGAAAAGAAGGAAAGGGGGGGTGGGGAGGAGTACCTAGCCATTCTGTTTGTGCATTATTTTCTATTTAAAGATAATAATGTGGTGCAGAAAAGTTGAAACACGAAAATTATATATTTGGTCGTCTCATCTCAACTTCCAGCAGAGTAACGATTGTCACAAAATTACCACGCTGGTGTTGGACATAATTCGTGAGAGGTTTGACGGCCTGAAAGCTCACATCTGCCCCGAGACCCGAGGAGAACTGGTCCTAGAGCAAATCATGTCCTCTGCGTTTCTGGAAAGAACACGGTCAGCAAACGGACTTTGTTGAGGATTAACTTTGCCAATAAGTTACCATTTGTAAATGCTGTCCCGTGAGATGCACAAGTATCTGTGTGTTGACCTGAAGTAAATCACTTAACCGCCTTAGGCCTCACGGCTGCTGTGAGGGAATTGACTTGGGAAATGAAACTGACATGGTGGGGATACCTGCAACATGTAATTGACATTTGTCATCTCATCCGATCTTAACAACGCTGTCCCTTAGATATAGTGTCCCCATTTTACAGATTAGGAAACTAAGAGAGGTCAAATAACCTATTCAAACTCCCTTAGCTGGTGAGTGGCACAACTAGAACTTATAACCAGAAGGTCTAGGTAGGTGATTCTTAACTAGAGACAGGGGAGATGGAGGGAGGCCTATTAGCCCTTCAAACCACTCCCCAGGCTCAATGTTTGAGGGAGCAGAGCAGCACAGACACCGTTGCTATTAGGAACACATCCCATTCTCCAACGATATCAATACACAATCCAAGACTGGAAGCTTTGGTCTGACTTCAAAGTTCTGGCACTATTTCACCCCGTCTCCCAGCCACCTTTAAGATCTCTTCCAAGCCAGAGAACATTTCAAAAGTTTTCATCAATGGCTAAGAAGCTCAAGTCAACCCAGGACCTTTGGACTTGGTGCATGCAACATGTGATCTGTAACGCTGTTTTCAAAGCCCACATAATGTTTGAACCAGTCACAGAGATGTCACGGGACTTGAGAGATAGCAGAAACGACTTCCTTGAACCAGTTTCCCCTGCTGACCCTGACACCGCGTCTCTCCACATTATTTCCTCTTTTATGGTAAAGCAACATGGACAATTGCTAAAATGTGAATGAAATCTGGGAGCTTAACAGGCTCAACCATTAGCGTTCTTGGAGACGCCTACACTCGTGCTGTTTTACATGCACACACACACACACACTGCAGTCCATGGCAACTAGATTTAGTTTATCAGATTACTCCTAGGAGAGTGCAGAGGGATGGGCTAGAAGCAAGTTGGTTTTGAAGGGAAAATGAGATCGGAATTGATGCAGAACTCTGGGCACTTCCTCAGGGGGCCAGCAGGGTGGGGGCCGCTGAATAGCCCAGAATGAGAAGCGGAGAAGCTGGAGGGGGTGTGCGGGGTGTCCCAACAGGTGAGAGCAAACCCTCCCCTCTCAGCTGGCTCTGCACCCATGCTGCAGCTTGACTGTTGTGGTGTTTAGAACCCATTGTCTACACAACTGGCTCTTTCCCAAGACAGAAGAAATGTGGTCCCCATGCGCCTGTGTGAGGGCTGTGCTGGGACAGCCAGACACAGGGACGCTCCTGGCTTGTCACCCAATTGCTCAAGAAAGTTTACTTGGAGGTCCTGCCAGCTCTCCAAAGGCATCTCCCACATGTGAGTGGGGCTGAGTGTGTTTACGCAAATATCAAAGTTCTGACTTAGCCATGGTTGATCAGCGCGATGTTCACTGATAATATTAAAGAGCAAAATTTGGGTCTGACAAGGGGAACTTTGACCAACTATTTATGGGAATTGTCAATGTTACAGACAGATTACACAAATGAGCGGCTGTCGGTAGCCTTTGAAGTTCCATTTTATTTCAATAGCGACACTTACGTTCTGCACGACATGTACTTTCAAGGAAAATAAAGGAAGCTGTAGGCCAGAGGGGTACTCCAGAGCTTCAGAAAATTGCCAGAAGACATGCCATAAATATAAATTGATAGGCAAGGGAGCCACTAATCATGGTTACAATGATGAGAGCAATGGCAACCACTCGACCACAGACTTCCTCCTGTGCATGGCATTCGTTAGCTCCTTGAATCCCCCCAACAAGGATGGGCGTTGGGTACTCATGTCATCCTCATCTTATCAATGCAGAAACCCCAGTGTGGAAAGACTCAGTCTGTCATCCACAGCCACACACTGAATCAGAGGGGGACCTGAGTCAAGCCCGGGCAGCTGGCTGCGTGTCCTCGCTGTCCTGGCATCAGAACGGGTGTGGCGGGTCTGGGCTCAGTGGCCTCTGAGGCATCTCACAGCAGCGCTGCCGTTCCACAGGAGAACATCGATTCCAGCAGGGCTGGGGCAGAGGCATAACCCACATCCACGTCTGTGCGATTACATGCCCAGAAATGGTGTTGAAAACTTCTGACAGATCTAATTTTTCCCTTTTCGTCCACTGGCTTGGCATTTCACAGCAATGGGGTCTGAAACTGTGGGTTTCTAGAGGATAGAAGCTCTGTTTTTTCCTAAACAGCCTAAATAAATAACAAAAAGGGACACACGCACACACACACACACACAAATAAAGTAAAAAACTAATGAATAGTTTTAAGGGTTTTCTCTGGGAACTGAATTTTAATATATGCAAGATTTCTGTCACCTCTGGCATATTTTTGCATTAGTCAACAAGAGATCTCCTTCTCCCCAGAGATCAAATGAGGACTGGAAATACTATTAGGAGACGTGTTTTACTAAGGATCTATTTTCCTATGAAAATGAGTTTACTGTCACCTTAAAGAAGTGGTATTCCAATCCTTTAATGCCCATGATGGGCTTTCAGAATTGGGTCGGGCCAACAGCCCCAGCATGGGCCTCAACACACAGTATTCATTTAGAATTGTAGATAGGGTGTGAGTCGGGGAAGACAAAAGGAAGCTATTCGAAGAGAAAGGCCTGAACAGTATCTGAAAACTAATTTAAAATAAAAATGCTGTCATGTGATACAGTCCTCCAAAGAGGTTCTGGGATGTTGATCTTGTCTTTGAATACATGTATATTAAAGTTTATGTCCAAAAATAGCCACAACATTTAGTTACTGTGCTACTGCCAAAGTGAATCCAGTTTTGACGCTACGCATTCCCGGCATGGTGGCCTGTCCATAATCCATTAACACTGCCCCGGGCTCCGTGGCCTAAAAGGCATCATTTGTTCTTCCAAGTGCTGGCACTTTGCCACTTTTTTTTTCCTGTTCGAACTCCTCTTCACATGTCTGTCTGGTGATGGGCCTTCTCATTTCCTTCTTGTGCCTCCCATGAATGTGTCCATCCTATGGCAAGATTTTTCTGATAGACTCTCAAATGACCTTTACAGGAGCACATGAAACGAGACCCCAGGGTGCTATGCGTGACTCCCAACTCTCCGATCTCTCTATATGAGCTTTCAAACAATTTGGGGGTGGGGAGCATGTGTGTGTGTGCACGTGTGCATTTGTGTGTGAAAACTGATTCGAGCATCACCCGGAGACCTTGTATTCCCCAGACCCCCAACCTCCTCAGGGTATGTTTCCTATTAAGGATTTATTTTCCTCTAAGAAGTGATCTTTCTGGCCCCGGAAAGAGGTTCTATTCCCATTTAATGGCTATTAGAAGCTCCCTGAGACGGGGTTGAGCAGGTGGTCTCCGAATACAGGTTTCAATGCGCATCGTCCACACAGGACATAAGATCGGGGCTGAGAAAATCCAGTTTCTGAGATGGGTGAGAAGGAGGCAGGTTGTCATTCTTGTTCGATCTTAGGTAATTCACTTAACTCGTGTCTTCACCTCTTACACAGTAAGGAGAAATAGCTCCTTCCGCCTTCCTACCTCATTAGAGCATTCTGTGGGCGATTATACGATGCGTTTGGAGTCCCCTGTATCTGGCACTTGCCTTGCAAATGTAAGAATTATTGGTATTATCATGATTTGACACTTACCAATGGCCCTGGGGGAGATGGGCATTCTCTGGCTGACATGCAAATAATGATGTATCCAATTTGTCACAGCTGCACCAAGTCACAGCCTGTTGATAAATAGAAACGCAGAAGTCACACACTTCTGCCTGGCCTCAAGCACGGCACGGATCCCAGCCCTATTTTTAGTTAATAGAGCTTTGCTGAGATGTGTCACCAAGTGCAAACCCCTTACAAACTTCCTCACCCGTGGCTTGGCCTTGATCACACGCAATAGCGGTACAGAGTGAGAAGGTCACACTGAGCCACGTTACGTTATAAAAGAAAAGGCCCCGTGTGCCAGATCCAACGACCATACAAATCTGAAAGTCATTGACTCCCTCTGGGCAGTAATCTATCCAACTGTCTCTCCGGCCTTCTCACCAGGGGGCCTCAGCAGCTGCTCCAAGTTAACACAATGAGGACTGAACTCCCCTTCTTTCTGCTAAGCACTCCACTGGCCCCCGCCCCCACCCCGCCAGGCACACACTCAGTTTGTGGCAATTATTGGCAATTTCACTTTCTTCAGCAAATTGTCTCAACTGGGTTGTTTCATCCTTCCTGCCACAGCCAAGCTCCCGCCTGTTGACTCTGATGTGTCTTTCACAGAATCTCATTTTCGTCCCTGTCACTGGAGTCCAAATGCCAACATACTGATTATTCTTGCTGTGACAAATACAGTATCTCTTCAGCAGTCTCTTCAGGTCTTAGTCTCCTGAGGAAAAAACCTCCCCCGCTCTCCCAGCCTTTTCATAATATTGCACGCTGAGACCACCACCGTCCCCTTTCTATCCCTCATCCCGGACATCTTTTCGTATCGGTTCTGAAATGGCATCTTTTCCTAAGTTCTGCTGCACCTGTTTCCTGCCCGTCTCTACGTGTCACGGGCAGCCTCAGGTCAGCAGCACGAACCCTTCTACCCCTGTAGGCTGTCTCCAAGCTTAATTTTAGCACTCTGCAAATGACAATAAGTCCTGCTAATCAAATCAAAGCATTCGTCCCGCATGCTGGCCAGACTTGGGATGACTCTTCACGGCATTGCAAACACACCCCCAACATTTCTTAGGAGTCAGCTAAGGAGCGTTCAGGCATGTGACATCACAGGACAAGTTCACACATTCGCAAGTAATGGCTCTCCGGGCAGGATCATTTAACATGAAAGTGACACTCAGTCTCTGACTGCCCCGTAGGGCCACCGAAGGACAGACTTCTGCAGAAATGCATTTTCAGGCACAGTCACGTATCTGGGAAGGATGTCCACGTGGCGACCGAGCAGAGCTGTAAAATCTCCGCGGAGAGTGTCACATTTAGGACATCCTAAAGCACACCCATTTGGGCCAGCATGGCCTTTGCATTAGTAAATGTGATGTCAGTTTGATAAACCCTCCGAAGCCCAGCACCTCTAATCCCAGGACACCTGGTCGGTCTTGACACCTGTGAGGTCAAGAATTTCTTCCTCAAGCTTTTGGATTGAAAAATAGCCAACGGAATTTTTCCACAAATACTAGAACTCTTGCTTCTTCCTGTTTTGAATATGCCCACGACACCCTTTAGCGAGGAAAGGATTTCTGATCTACAT
>NW_012142412.1:4183077-4184292 GCF_000956105.1 Propithecus coquereli
TTATTCATTATAGAGACATCTATATGTGCACATTATTCATAATGGGAACCTCATCAAATTCAAATATTATTATAAACTATGTGTAACGCTCTTCTGTAAGAGACTATTCTGACGCCAACTGTTGTATTACAACTCAATTCTGGCACTAACTGCCTGGAGTTCAGTGCAGATCCACAAGTTCAAGGGCATGGTACACAAGACTGCCCTCACTTCAGACGCCAGCCACAAACAGTATCCCCAGGGTACCCACACTTTTGTCCAACTGCTACAAATCCAGCGGGTTTCCATGACCCCCTGAAGTTTAATGATTGACTGGAACAACTCACAGAATTCAGAGAAGTGCTATACTGAAGGTCAGTTTTATTATAAAGGATACAAGTTAGAATAAGCCAAATTAAGAGACACATAGGACAAGGTCTAACAGGGTCTAAAATGCAGAGCTTCCATATCCTCTCCCCGTGAATCAGGGTGCATCACTCTCTTGGCACAGGGATGTATCCACCAACCAGGAAGCTCTACCAAGTTTCAATGGTGTCCAGAATTTTTATTGGGGTTTCACGACATAGGCATGATTGATAACGCAATCTCCTGCCCTCCTTTCTCCCTGGAGGTCAGGCTGCCTCAAAGCCCCAACAATTTGATAATTATCTTGTATAGAGAGATGTACAAATGTACGAGAATTTCCTTGTTTTTAGAAAATGTGCTCTTGGATATTTAGGATCACCAGGATATGTCTGTACCTCATCCTCTAATGATCCTAAAAAAGAGACAGAAGGGAGGATGGTGGTAGCCGATAAAGCAAATTGGGCAAAAATGTAAGCGATGAGTGATATTCTTGGAAAAGGGTATACAAAAGTTCTTTGAACTATAGTTACAACTTTTCATTAAGTTTACAGTTATATCAAAATAAAAAGCCAAAAAAAAAATCTGCGTGTTGCAAAGAATATCCATAACTGGTCTAAAAGACACACAGACAAATGTGCTGTGATTTTCGTCCTGTGCTCCTTGCTCTAATTTTGGACACATTGAGAAAAGGATGTTCTCACTTGTTATTTTCATTCTAAGGATTTAATTAATTAACTAATTAATTAGTTTACTTATTTATTTATAGAGACTGGGTCTTGCTCTGTCGCCCAGGCTGGAGTACAGTGGCATGATCGTAGCTCACAGAAGCCTTGAACTCCTGGACTCAAGGTATCCTCCCACCTCAGCCTC
>NW_012142412.1:4184342-4204867 GCF_000956105.1 Propithecus coquereli
GGCCTCGGGGAGACTGGTCCAGAGGCACAGTCAGTTCCCGCCTGCTCTCTCAGAGCATCTCTGGTATCCCAAGAATTTAAATGTTAAGATGTTGACAGGAGGGCTGACATTTCCCATCCGAAGTCTGGAAGGAGATCAGTTCTGTGAAATAGACAGGCTGATCTTGAAATAAAGTTCACCGGAGTGTGATGAAGAGTCACTTTCAGAGGCCAAGTATTTATCAGGTGACAGAGGTCACTGCAAGTCCCACCAAGGGCAGTTAAAATAGCAGAGAAGCTGGGTTTTGCTCTTTTTCTCACATTCCCTTGCTTCACATGAAAATGTAGAGAAAGCAGATCATTTCCCTTCTTCCACCCTACCCTGTCCATATTTTATTTATTACCTTCCTGTATATTAATTTTATTGCAGAAATATTCTAATGCTCCAAATTAATTAGAATTTGATTAAAGTAATACGCATGATGAAATACACAAGACTATCAGGGCCAAAAAGGCAAGGACCTCTGAGTTTCCGCACTTTGTACAGTGCGTGGCACATAGCAGGTGCTCACTAAACATTTGTTTAATAAAGGGAATAACGAAGAAATGCAAGACATCTACTTCACAAGTTTGGGTTAAGAATCAAATGAGTTGACTATTCCTGGCACAGAGTTCCTTTCCCTTCACAAAGTAGCTGGAGAAATCTCTCTCTGCTCCAGGCTTCCAATGTGTTTTCACAGGTAGCAGGTCAAGAATGGTCACTTCATTCCTCCACCAGGCCAGCAAATATCCAGGTCAGCCAGGAAGGCCCAACATGCCCAGGAGAAGAGTCTGAACTCAGATTATAAAATCAGATATTGCTCCACATCGCTCAAGAACCTCCCTGGAAGGTCTTAGAAAATACCTCCCTATAGAAAGGACGTCTTCAAAAGAAGTCTCCCTCCTCGAATAGGGAGTGGTGAAAGTTAACTCCTGGCCAGTGTCCCTGACCTTGGCTGTCCTTGGCAGCCCTCACATTCTTGTGTTCCAGACAGGAGTCTGAAGTAGTAGTTCAGTTCTGGTTTACTTGGTCAGCAACAAAGGCTAAACATAAGAGGGATATTGAATAATTCCAGATTTCACTACACTTTTAATTTTAAGTGTTAGACAGCATCTTCTTGAGATAGTTTGAGTATAATCCTTCCCAAAGACATGGCAACAAACTTTGGATCTTGTGAGTTCTTTTCATCCCTGGAAATCTTCGAACAGCTTTTTAAAATGCTCACATATTGACCTAAAAGAAAAAAGACCCATGTGTGGAGGGGTCTACTTTATTCCTCTAGTGGGACACTTTCTCATTTGGTAGGACACAAATTTGTATCTATAATGTATGAATACAGTCTGCCCAAAGGAAACCATGGTTGAATAAACTTTCCACACTGAACTCTTTAGAACAATTCTTACCAATCACTCATCATTGTCCTCAAATAAAGTGGCAAGACCAAATGTGAGATTTACTTAAGTAAATATTTGGCAGCTCATTAAAAAGTAAATATGAAGATCAGAATTTTATAACATAGTCTTGGATCTACATCAGAAATTAAAGAATAAAGAGGATGAAACTATTATGAAACTATGTAACATTTTTTTTTAGTTAAAGTTTCACTGATGAATTTATGTATAATCCATACTTATACATTTACGTATATGTAAATTATTCATTATAGAGACATCTATATGTGCACATTATTCATAATGGGAACCTCATCAAATTCAAATATTATTATAAACTATGTGTAACGCTCTTCTATAAGAGCCTATTCTGACGCCAACTGTTGTATTACAACTCAATTCTGGCACTAACTGCCTGGAGTTCAGTGCAGACTCACAAGTTCAAGGGCGTGGTACACAAGACTGCCCTCACTTCAGACACCAGCCACAAAGGGTATCCCCAGGGTACCCACACTTTTGTCCAACTGCTACAAATCCAGCGGGTTTCCATGACCCCCTGAGGTTTGATGATCGACTGGAACAACTCACAGAATTCAGAGAAGTGCTATACTGAAGGTCAGTCTTATTATAAAGGATACAAGTTAGAATAAGCCAAATTAGGAGACACATAGGACAAGGTCTAACAGGGTCTAAAATGAAGAGCTTCCATATCCTCTACCCGTGAATCAGGGTGCATCACTCTCTTGGCACAGGGATGTATCCACCAACCAGGAAGCTCTACCAAGTTTCAATAGCGTCCAGAGTTTTTATTGGGGTTTCACGACATAGGCATGATTGATAACGCAATCTCCTGCCCTCCTTTCTCCCTGGAGGTCAGGCTGCCTCAAAGCCCCAACAGTTTGATAATTATCTTGTATAGAGAGATGTACAAATGCACGAGAATTTCCTTGTTTTTAGAAAATATGCTCTTGGATATTTAGGATCACCAGGATATGTCTGTACCTCACCTTCTAATGATCCTAAAAAAGAGACAGAAGGGAGGATGGTGGTAGCCGATAAAGCAAATTGGGCAAAAATGTAAGCGATAAGTGATATTCTTGGAAAAGGGTATACAAAAGTTCTTTGAACCATAGTTACAACTTTTCGTTAAGTTTACAGTTATTTCAAAATAAAAAGCCAAAAAAAAAAAATCTGCGTGTTGCAAAGAATATCCGTAACTGGTCTAAAAGACACACAGACAGATGTGCTGTGATTTTCGTCCTGTGCTCCTTGCTCTAATTTTGGACACATTGAGAAAAGGATGTTCTCACTTGTTATTTTCATTCTAAGGATTTAGTTAATTAACTAATTAATTAGTTTACTTATTTATTTATAGAGACTGGGTCTTGCTCTGTCGCCCAGGCTGGAGTACAATGGCATGATCGTAGCTTATTGCAGCTTCTAACACTTGGTCTCAAGCTACCCTCCTGCCTCGGCCCCCTGAGCAGCTGGGACTACAGGCATGTGCCACTGCACCCAGCTAGGTTTTTAAAATTATTTTGTAGAGATGGACTCTCACTATGTTGCCCAGGCCTCAAGCAGTCCTCCCGCCTTGGCCTCCCAAAGTGCTGGGATGACAGATGTGAGCACCACCATGCCTGGTTGTTAAGATTTTTTGAAACCTTTTTCTCAACTTGAATCTCTCAACCTTTTTGTGCTTGGCATGTACAGAGTCCTTTGCTTTGCACTGCAAGAAACATAGCATCGAGCAAAGCATGTTTCTGACTCCATGAGCTTACAGTTTTATAGGGCAGATAGGCCCTCTTATTTAACTATTTACTCACCATAAAAATAGAAAAACTTACAGTGATACAAAGTGCTATAAAAGCACACAAGTCTGAGGTCCTACAGAGCTTCGAGATGAGAGGAATTGGTAAGAGGACAAGGCAAAAAGCCATCCCAAGGCATCCCGAGGCCAGAGTGCCCTGGACAGCCTTGACACACTGTCACTGCCCTTTACGACAAAGGAAAGTTCCCATCATTTCCTCCATATTTCTTTTAGAATCAGGTGCTGACAACCTGAAGTTGAAAGGAAGTTTCATAATCATCCCTCTTCTATTTTTCCTTCTCTGATCTTCTCTCCTCTCTGCCCCCAGCGTCTGGGCAGAGGCGAATTCACGTCTAATTACCCAATAACATCCAGCAGGCAGGAATTGGAACTTAGCTTCCAACTCCGGGGAGCCAGGGCACCCCGATCCAGGTTTCGGCTGGGCCGGAATCATGAGCAAAGATGAGTAAACCCTGGTGCGGGTAAGAATGAAATTTGGTTAACGACCTTTTGATGGAACTGATGGAAGGCGATTCTTGACTGGTTTGGTGGCAGAAATTTTCACACACTAAAAGTGAACACCATCTGCCACCTTTTCTGGAGACCCAAACAGAGACACTGAAAAGGAACCGAGAAGTTAGAGGTGATCAGAATGATTCTTGATGTGTATGTCTTAATGCTACAAAAATCTGATCCATAGAAAATGTTGCACTAGTTATACCGCGTTTAGGTAGAAGACTCTAAATGAATTGCTGTAATTTATAGTTTACAAATCCACACTAATCCTCACTCTCCTTTCTTTTAGAAACTACAGGGAAGCAATAAATGTCTGTTACGCATCATCCAGTTCTAAAACCTTGAGGGTCCATATATTTTTCAATAGGAAGAGTGACTATTGGGTATCAGGGCTCCTGTATATGATTTTCCCACACTCATTGAGCTAGCTCTGACCAACGGAAATAGATTACTTCAAAAGGATGAAAGAAGTAGCACCTTTCTTTTGTCAAGAGGGATGAAATCAGGCTTCTTCTTGACAGTTGGTACTATCATGACACAAAAGGAACAATTTTAGTTTCATTATATCATAGAAGGATTTATGTCTGGAAATCATTCTTCTCTCCCCTGGGCAAGAACATTTGGCATCATTAACAAAAATGCTGTGATTGACTATTTCTTGACCAGAATTCTTTACAATGCTATTGATTTAGCCCAATAGGCCAGGGGAAAAAAACCAGTTTGGTTTAATTTTATGTATACATATGGGTATATGTGTGTGTGTATATACATATATATGTATATATACAGAGAGAGAGAGAAGGTTTTTATAATTTAAGTCATGCATTTTGGATTTTACATCCACATTGTTATACATTTTGCTATCATATGCTTTGAGAAATTAAAAATGACAGCTTCTCATCAAAAATGTTTGCAAAGTAGCCATTTAGTTCAGGGCACTTGGAGATTGTGCACTTATAACCACCAAAGAAAGACCTCTAAAGTTATTATCAACAGTATGACTGTGTTTATTTGTAGCTAAGATGACCAGGAAAATTGAGGTGAGATATTCATCTTGCTGCTTTCAAGGCAAGGCAAATTCAGTTACAGCGTAGTCAAACATTTGAGAGCTGAAGCTGGCTAGCTGTAGGCAAAAATATGTTCTGTTTCATGGGGGGCTTCAAAGGATGTGCAAAGCCTGCACTCGTAACGGGCTTGTGAACCTCCTTCATCCTGTCCTCGTTCTCCCCCTTCTCTATCTAAAGCAAGTTGAAAAGGGAGCTGAGGGAAGCTAAGCACACTGAACCAGGTTAGAGGCCCTGCAAGCAAATGAAAGAAATTGAGCAAAAAATAGTCTTTTTGGGCAAACTGGGGGAGCCACCTAAATATATAAATTGAATAACCAGGAACTTGTGCTTCTGGGATTATGTCCTCATCTAAGGACCACCCACGTCATCATCAACTCCCTGTTCCCTCGGATGCCTTACAGGAGGGCCCCCCATCCCATTCACAGTTTGATGAGCCTTCCTCATCATTCTAGACATTATTTATTGCTTTATTTTGGCCACATTTCACCTCTGATTTAAGTGCTCTCTCTAGCTCCTTTTTTGTTTTTCTCACCTCTTAATGCTTGACCTTTTCAAGATACGTATCAAAAGACAGATCACCTCTCATACTGCACCCTCTTAGTCTCCTCCCGCACAAGTCTCCAATTTCTTTCCTTGCCTTTTTTACTTTGCTTCAACTACAATTATTCACACGTAAGTGTAGTCTTTCTCCGATGCCTATTTCGCATTATTTCCGTTCTCCTCATCTGCTGCGACCTTTCATTCTATAATTACACTGAACTATATACATAAACTATGTTAAAAAGCATGACGTAAAAAAACAAAACAAAACAAAACAAAACCATGACGCGTTTGGGGTACAGGTTGTATGAAAAGTGATGCATTAAAGAAAATCACCCTACGCTTTGTGAGACTTTCCACTTCCATTGTTTGCTCTTCCCAATGGGCTGGCTTCAAAGAGGCATCTCATTTCTACCATTTTACCTGACTTGATCATTAATAGTTCATTGCCAGTCTAAAACCACAAAGTAAGTTAGATATGCAACAGAGAGAGACAAATGTTATACATTATTAGAACAACAACAAAACGCCCCCAGATTTTATGGTTTTCTTTGTTTTTAACTACAGAGTGGTGAAAAATATTATTGTGACTATAATAAATCTTAAACAAAAGAATGGCTAAAAAAAAATGACTTCTCTAATTAGGCAAATTGGTAGTGGCCCTTCCTGTTAAAATAACTCTTTGGGTCCCAACTTTAATGGTATTAGAGGAGACAGCAAAATGGAAAAGAACTTTCACTTCATCAGGCTGAGAGCATCAAGAATACATTTTTGTTAGTGAAACTTGATGGAAGTCGCTGCCAGAGGGAGAAACTTTCTGGAAGTTTGTCATGGTAAATCAATGTGTTTGTCATGGGTTAAAGAATGGCAGAAGGTACATGAAAACCTGATGCTGATCGCTTGGTTACAAATGACTTGCAGATGTTAAAATGTGTTTCCCAGTAAAAAATAAGACAAAGTGCCAGCCTGCCTGGCAAGAAGGGGCTGAGCACCTGCCTGAAAACAATGAGGATCAGAATAAGCGGCAATAACCTATATTCCCGAAACTTCCTTCCTGAAAGCTTACAGTAGCCTCTTCTATATTCTTTGTTCATACCAAGTACACTTTCATAGACTGAACACATATGAACACAAGGTATGTACTTGTAATTTTTTTTCTCAACCCCTATGAGATGTGCCCTTTTTTGCGACTTTTGTGTCACTGTGATTTATAAGGGCCTGGTTCTAATTCTCTCATTTCTATACTGATGGCGGAATTCTCCGTTAGAGGAGCTTCACGGGGCTTGGCACATCGGACTCCAAATGACTAGCAGCTGCCTGCTTGCTCTTCAAGTTCATCATAGAGATCCGGGCAAATTATCATAATGTGACAAATGATATTGAAATAGACCCTTGGGTTCTCTTGAAAGTTTGAGAAAGCGATCAACCCTTAAGTTGGATCATTTCTTAAAAACAGACCAAGTGAATTCCTAGGAGGCCTCTAGCCAGAGATGGAAGAGCTATAGGTCACACATTGGAAAAAGCAAGTTTATTTCTCAGGGCAAGAGGCAAATACCCAATTACCTTCCAGAATAATCAGACTTCGCTGAGACCCAAGTTTCATATTTAAGGCAGCCTAGTGAATGGTTTAGTCAAAAGATTTGCAGACTCTAGGAGCACAGGCAGGAGAGAAAATGGATTATTAAAGCCCACAAGAATTAATGAAACATCCTGAACTTCTTACTTTACTGTGAATGTTGTAAAGACATCATTGTGACATGGTTCAAGATCAACTGCAGTCAGGCTAAGTGAATATATAATTTTCACTCAAAGACCAAAACAAACAATCCCTCTAAAAGTATCAACTTAGGGTAATACCAATGTCAGTAAATCAATCAGAAAAAGAGACTATAGTTAGGCATTACTGTTAAAAGAAATACTCCCCCCCCACACACAAAAAAATAATGGGAAGTGTTTTTTCTTTATTCGTATACACATATTTTACTTGTGCTTTGGGAGGATTAGTGTCAATTGGTATAGGGACTTTTGGAGTTTGGGTTTACGTTTATTCTTGAAAGATTTGTTTTGGTTAAATGTGAGTTAACTGAATTTAAACCTATTCAAAAGGTATAATTAAAATAGTTAGAATGTTAAGGCCAAACATTTTTAGAGTCTTATTTCTTTGGCAGTTTAATTTTATGCAAATAAAAAAAAAAAAAGGAAACCAATAAAGCCCACTTAAATGAACACCTGCTCAAAGAATAGCCTTATAGGAAAGATCGTATCTGAAATTAAACAAATTAAAGTTAAAAAACACGTGATAAAATGATACTACATTATTCTTGGTCTGCCTATAATGAAATAATGAATATTTATACAATACAATGATGAAACAGAACATAGAGACCTACAAGATCATTTTTAACTTCCAGACTCAATCAATCACAATCGTTCTTATTAAATAAATTTCAGGTGAAAAGAAACAGACATACAAGCCATTAAAATAAAGATAGTCATATATATTCATAAAGATATAAATAAACTTACTCCTATTTTCACACGGTGCACAATGAATAATAAAAGTGCACAAGCAGAAATCAAACCAGCAAGTGAAAATTTTCTGGAGGTTTGTTTTACACAAATCATCTTCATTTGCAATGTTTCTTCAGTTCACTTAAAGGGTAGGCTATGTATTTTTTGTATGTCATTCCTATGGAGTTTTGTAAATGTCATTTATAAATTCAAAAATTCAGAAAACGATATGGCTTATCTAGGATATTAATCAGATGTAGTTACTCAAATCTCATTCTCTAATTGTCATTCAAAACATTTCCTCTTTAAGATTAACCTATTTTACATTTTTTTTGCATAACAGAAGACTATAAATTACATTTAGAATACTAAGATAAGGTAAAATTTCACCTTCTCCTTAAGTTTAATGATTAAATCGTACTTCAAACATTTCTCAAAATAGCATCCAAACTCTCTGGTCAGAGTCTGTGCGTGAATATTGGTACTTATTTCGTCACAGAAATTCTTTTCTGATATAAAACATGGAAGCAAAATCACTGTTTTTTGGCATTTGACTCTCTCTTCTGTGTTTATTTATTAGTATAATATTACTGAGTTGGCATCTAATGATTAGATAACCCATCTACATCACGTGAGAAATATGGAAGCATTCTGACCCATGTTTTCAGGAGTCCTATCAACTATAATCTTTCTACAAAGAAATATTATTGGGAAATGTGCTCTCAGAACATATTTATAGTCTTAAAGCACTGGCATGACTCCCAAGGCGGTTTAAAGAGTTCATATCCCATTTAAAGAGTTCATATCCCAATCTTACAGAAGAGGAAGTTTTGATAAGATTTTTTATATTAGAACAATAAAGATCAAAACAGACTTTTCCTGTGATTAGTAGAATGGAAACTTATGACAATCTTATTTTTATTTATTTCATTTTATTAACAAAGACTTTGTGTACTTTAATTCCTCTGGAAAAACCAGGAGATTGATAAGAATTTCAATCAGTTTTTATAAATACTGAAATTAAAAAGGAGGGTTTGGCCTATGGGGTCTACTCACATTTAAAATAGTCCCATGAACTAGAACTGCAGCCCCAGAGATCCAAACTGAACTAGTGGACACATTTGTATAGGAACAGGCACCCACCCTGAGAGCCATAGGTAGTGGCTTCTTATGTAATCCTTGCTGCCTAAGAAAGAAGTAAATTCACCTACAGAAGGGGCTGGCTGCTGCAAAGTGAAAGAAAATGACAGTGGAAATTCAGAATCGGCAAACAGAAATGTCTTGGTTCCACGATGCATCTTCTTCCTAGTTATTAATACTAGAGACTCACCCCAGCCAAGGTGCCAACTGACTTTCAACCATTGACCACATTGTCATCGCATCTCAAGGAATGAATTAACAACAGCAATGTCAATACGTGCTGAATAGCTATCCCGGGTCAAGGACTTCACCTACGATCTTACTTAAACTTCATAATTACCCTGCTAAGCAGGGATTATTCTCAAATGCTCTGAATGAAGGTTTAGAGTGGTAAGGAATTTGTTCAAGGTCACACAAATCCTTGGCTAATCTGGGATTTGGGATTAGGTGTGTTAGATGCCAAATCCAGTGCTTACTTCACTTCACCACTCTGCGTAGTGATGAACTTACAGATGATACCACAGAACATGGAGGATACACTTTTTTCATAAAGGGGTCCTCTTAGTACATCTCTAATCCCATGACATGGACTGACTCTAGGCCTAATTTCTTGTGAGCGTTGCCCAGCCTGTTTCCATAGTTTCTGACCAAACCTAAGCACAGACTATCAAACCATATGCACCCTAGATCATATTCTTGAATAGAAACAACCTTATAAACCACTACTAGATTAAGGTGGTAGTTTATATGGCGCCATAGCCCCAAACTTGGTATCGATTTCACGTTTGAGATCAATTTGGCAATGCAGGGAATTGCTGCACCGCACTTCCTCTAGTCTGGATTGACCGTAACCAGGGAAGCCATTTTTGGCTTTTCCCTTACAAAATACAGGCTATGAGAGATTTCACAGGGGACACGAACTTTTGTCCCATTTTCTAGTTCCTAGTGTTGAATGCGCTGGATGAGCTGTCATCTGTCTGATTGTTGATTCTGTTCGATTATCCCTCCATCACCTTTCTCTTCTCTGTGGCATTTGCTGAGTCTGCGATGCTCGCCAGAGTTGCTCCTGTGCATTTATTAATTCTTTCAACGAATATTTAGTACGTTTCTACTAAGCACTGGGCATCGTCGTAGGCACCAGAGACAAAGATAATGATGAAGACAACCTGGTTCTGCCCTGAAGGGTCTTATCCCTTATTCCTGACTGTTGGGTGGTGCAGTTCTGACACAGAGCATGTTACCCACAACCCGGCATCATCAGTACCCCCTTGTCATAGGCATGGATGTGGGTTTAGATCCCGCGTCAGCTGATAAAGCGTTGGTGGCTATTTCCAAAGCTGCAAAGTGCTGCAGGAAGTAATAGTTTCTTGCTGTAAGAAGGGACAGTGTCTCTTGAAGAGTGTAGTTTCTTCTAAACATCTGTGCTTCAAATGATTAAAGAACTTCCCTAATCTTGACAAATTGCCCCTTGATCCTGGATATTTTTTACATGGATTTGATAACATTTTTTTGTCTGACAATAAAAGGTCTTCTGATCCGGAATGGTTTTCATTCACATGGTGGATGATTTTCTCTGGAAAATGAAGAAAGGTGATCTGGCTGGTTTCCTTTGATGCTTCTGAACAAGATAAATGATTACCCTGAGTCCACTGACTCGCATGTGTGGGAGGTCCTCGTTTGTAGTAAGTAGTTTCTTTCTTCCAGGGTCTTTGCTAAATGATGCTCTATCTTACAGCTCCATCTCTGATTTGAAATCCTTGTTAATGAAGTGAATAAACCCATGCCTCTTGAACTGTGTGATCCTCTTGGCTTCTTCAACGTTGAAATTAATTCTCAGGTAAGATCCACAGGATGACAATGTGCATTAATTCTGATCACGTCTGAAACCCTCGTCTTGACCATTCACTAATCTAGTTATTCCTATTTTTTATTCAACCCAATACAGAGGAAAAATGATATAGTGGATATAAAAGGATTTGGACTAGATAAGTGATTTTGAAATGTCAACCTTTTTTTTTGCAGCAGCAGCAGCAGAATTCTTTCTTCCAACGATATTAGGAATTAATATTTAAAACAGATAACATAATTGTTCTTACTGAATGGAAGACACAGCTTTCTTTCATTTTGTTCCTGCTTTCTTTTTCCGTGTCTACATTCCTCCCTTGTTGTGTGGGACACCGAAAAGTAGAGTTTGAAGATGACAAAATTAGATTTTCTACCTCTACAATTACTTCAAGCTCTAAAACTAGCATCACGATTCCTAGGTCAGCCATAGACTTATTATTATACAATCATGTCTTTCCAATACTAATATTTCAGGATATTTAGAATCTGAATTTTGTGCAGATTATAATTACCATTCCTTTGGCAATGTTAGTCATTCTTTCACTATATTGTGTAAGGGGTCCTCACCCCTAACCTTCCCCAAAAGATTGTATCTTTCACAGAACCAAGCATAGAATTGGGTACAATCTACATTCTTCAGCTTATAGATACTTGGTCCCTACAGTTGAACTGCTTATAAGCTCTCTAAGGGCAGGAAGTATGTCTTTCTTCTTGATCTTTGTGGTCTTAACGGCACATAGTAGGTGCTCAATAAATGTTCATTGATTAAAATTAATTAATTTACTAAAATGTTAATTTTATCTCATTGTCTTTCTAATTTATGTCACTTTATGCTTTAGTATCTTCATCTGTAAAACAGTACCCAGCCCACTGGGGTATCGGAGAGATTAAATGTGGACACAGAGTGTTCGGCATAAAGTAGACATTTAGTAAATATTTGCCAATAAGTAAAGAATGTTGCCTTTTTTTTTTTTACAGAGGCTAAGCATTTGATTTTACCAAATTGGTCATTTACTTTATTATTTTAATGAGGTAGGGTTGTTTTGTTTTCTTTGCCTAGAAACCAAAACAATCAAAATACAGTAATAAATTTGCCTTTTACATAAGTCTTAGTGTTGTGGAAGGTTTCTGGTGGGATAATTTTCACTCACTGAGTTTTGCAGAGATTATATAAAATATTTTACAATGGTAATAGCTTTTTTGACTTAATTCACCAATAACTCAGAGGCAGCTGCAGGCAATCTTTTTCTTATGTTCCAAAAAGAAAAAAAAAACTTTTTTGGCCTCAAAAGAAGGAAGGAAAATTTTAACCCCAAAGGATAATGTTTTGGAAAGTTCCAATAGAATGAAATGTGGCATTACAATAGAAATTTCTTACAAACCTAAGTACAGCTTACTCTAGAGTGAACAGCATAATGCATATTGTGGTACCCAACTTAATTTACTCTGTAATTGTACCAGACAGCAAACAGGGTACAAACAAAAAGAACATTGACGCCTTTTAAAATGAACAGCTGGTGAGAGGATATTGACAAAGGGTATTTGTCAGCAAAAAATAAAACTAGGACCTGTATGTATCGAGTTCTTCCCTCTATCCCTTTACAAGGTATTCATTTAAAAGGAATTCACTATTCTCTCATGTAGTTTACTTGTCAGATGGTACAATTATAGTTATTTTGCAGAGTCAATTTTCTGTTACATAATCACACAGACTTGTGTCTAATGCAACAGAAAATTGCCTGGGTGGAATAACTTTCAGGTGTTGGTTTGACGCTGGGGATTTCATGTTTGCTTTTTGGTCGCAAAGTTTTATTTTTGTTCAAATCTCTCCCAGAAGTCTTAGTCCCAACATCCCCCAGGAAAAGCGCTATATGTAGTTGTTAAGAAAGGAGGCGTTGGAGTCAAGGAAAGCTGGTGTTGAATCCCAGCCCTGACACATTCCTGCCGTGGATTTGCGGGTATGTCCTGTGTCGTAAACATGACCACTTGATGGGACAAAGCTGAGTTTCTTGTTTACCGCAGTGAAGAAGAAAACTACCGTGGAGTTCTGGAGTCTTACAGGGAAAAAAGCAAGGTTGGATCTTATGGATAATTTGAAGTTTGACTTAATTTGGGTTTTTCCAAACAGCAGCTTGGTTTGGATTGGGTAAAGATCACAACCCAACAGTCTAGGACTTGGGGAAAGATCAAGGTGAGGTTTTTGAGGCCAAGCATTCAAAGGATTTTAGGACAAAAACTGTTGAAGAGTTTTTTTGTTTTTTGAGACAGGGTCTTGCTCTGTCACCTGGGCTAGAGTGCAGTGGTGTCATCATAGCTCACTGCAACTTCAAACTCCTGGGCTCAAGCGATCCTCTTGCCTCAGCCTCCCCAGTAGCTGTGACTACCGGCACACGCCACCATGCCTGGCTAATTTTTCTATTTTTTTTTTAGGGATGGGTTCTGAACTGGCTGGCAGGTCAGACCATTCCACACACCTGTAAATTCATTCACCTGAACCCTGGCATCTCCTTTGGTGTTACCGGCTGGAGAGGCTTGAGAACCAAAACCATCTACCCTTACACAGAGTTTGGGCACTGATGACCAAAACTACCAGCCTGTCCACCCAGTTGACCATCTATATAAACATGACTTTGCCATTCCACTGTCTTCATTAGCATAAATTCACTATTCCTGGAGACTCCAGCCCAGGCAAATAACTTGATTGTTCATTAGTTTAACTTCCCAAAACATCCATCACTTCCTCGGTAGGAAGCAGCAATATCCCTTTTATGCCCTGAAACTCTTCTAACTCTTCATTTAAAACCCTCTGCTAGCTGTTCCCACCCATCAGGACTATGGTGTCATAATCCCTCCTCAATCCTAATCTAGCTCCTGCTTTGAACCACTCACCTTAAACCAAACCTCAGACCTCAGTGAGACCCTTCCCCCGATTGAGCACTGCCCGCGCTCCCGCACTGGTGTTCTGCCTTACCACAACAAGCAAAAAACTCAGTTTTGTCTTTTCAACAGGTTGTATTGGTGGTTTGGGGGGAAACAGGCATTTGACAGGCTACACAATTATATTTCATGGTACTGTTAACATCCAATACACAACATTTGGAGGTTTGGGGGTATCTTATTTAGAATCAATTTATAACCTCTAAGAAAACAGTTACATACTTTTTCCTCCTAAGAGGTTAAGTCTCATGCCTTCTCCTCCCCACAACCATGCCTCTCCGTTTATTCAGGTTCAAGGATCATTTCTTTCTCTCTCTAGTTTGTCTAGTTTGAGTTTTTTTTCTGACTTCTCCATTGTTTTTATTTGGACCTTTTCGCCCCTTATGATGGACAGTCTTCTACTGTTCATTCATTCCTCAAGCATCTTAATGCTCAGTCTGGAAGTGGGCTAATCCACGATGAATATGGCGTGGCCATTTGCCATTAAGGGGTTCTCAATCTAACACTTGAAGGAGAGTAAATGCTTCCACACTGTTATAAACCTTCCCCAAATGGGCATCATGCCTTTTACCATGGAACCAAGTGTATGGCATGAGCTCAAAGAGTGGCTGTGGATCAGAATTGTCCTCCCCCCAAAACCCCTCTTTTTACACACACAGAGTGGTGTAGCAGCTTGGAGGATACCGTGTTTCCAAGGACACGGTGGAGCTGTATCTGCTTGACATTTAAACAATTTAGTCAAATTCAATCTAAAATCGAGTCAGTCCAGATGTATTTAATTGGGAGACAATGCCTAAGCCTTCTAACAATATGGTTTTGGGAAACAGGCCTTCCAGACTCACTTTTCCTCCTTCGGTCTTCTGCAATAGTGGAGGGGTGGGGTGGCGGGTGTCGTTAGCATTAGCATTGCATACAGGAGGCTTAGGTTTTCCTGCTCAGAAACAGATCTTGCTAGGGATCTTGGGAATTTCAGCAGGAGTGGAATTGACTGCCCATGAGATTCGTTTGCAAAAGATTTCCTGTCATTGTCCATTCTCCCTGGGAGTCACATTTTTGACTCAGTTACAGCGGCCTGAGCAGGATGGAGTGGCTCTCCTCATTAGAATCTCAAATGTCCTAGGGAAAGAAAAGAACTATTGTGTCCGGCACACCTTGGCACTATCTGGTCTCTGTTCATGTCTGCCTATTTATTTCTCGTGCTTTCTCTGTCTTTGTTTTTGAGTCTCCTTGGTATTATTCCAGCTCTTAATCGCCTCCTTTCTGATGTTTTCCCAAACAAAGCATCTTTTGTGTCAACTGTCAAATACTTGCCTCGGACTTTGCCATGTCATCTCCTCTTACTTTATGTTTTTTGGACAAATATGAAGAGGCTGTCTGAATTTTTTTTTTTCCCTAGTTCTCTTCATTATCTTAAAACAGCAATTAAGACACCAACCAGAACTCTCTTGTGCTCTATTGGAAACATACTCATCATACTCAGCCTTCCCTATAATTGAATTATTGAAGCTTGATGTCATTTTGGTTTCCATGCTGTACAACCCCTTAAGAGCAATTTCATCCTTTCTTAGCCCTCATAACCAGTCCTAGGGCCAATTCTCTAAGGTACCTGGGATCGAATCTTACAAGGCCATAATTTCATTTTCTTTATCTGTATTATATCACTTCTTGCCACATAACTGCTCTTAACATTGTTTGTATTGTCTTTATTGTATCTGTGGACAAAGTTAATACAACTTTTGCCATTTAAAATACCTGGAAGATTTTGAAATTATTTTTGTAAGATAATTTTCATGGGGTTGGCTTGAGTCTTCCAAATAATACTGTCATCATACCATTGCAAAGCATAATGTTAATGTCTTCATATTTTCCTTATTAATCAGTTTAATTCTTGTGATCGATTTTGTTAATGGCTATATATAGATTCCTGTTAAATCTAGGGTTATCAACAACCGTGTTCTTGACATGTTGCTGTACTACCCTACGCGATAGCCCTTTAGAGTTGAAAAATCAGTCTTTTGTTTTCTTTGAGGTAACCAATTTTCATTATAATGGCAAAATAATAATTATTTTAATTGTACCATTCCTCTGGTGGAAAGACCCATCAGTTTGCTCTGGAACTAGGCTGACCTTCTTGGCTGTTGAAATAACAGCCTTATTATTACAGGGAAGAACAGAGTCTGGGTTCTCATTTTAACTCAATCTAAAAGGCAGGAAAATGTTCTACAAATGATGGTCACAGAATTGCAAAAAGATCGTACTGCCTTGTCACTAGTTTCCTGGAAACCGGGATGCACATCTATTCTCACAGGTTTACACTTCACCTTTTGCTGAGCACTCATGAACCCCCGGGAAGGGGACAGGGCAGAGTCCCCTCATTATGCACAGACCTTCCATTATCTGCCACCTGATTAGCATTCAGGGGAGTAGATGAAGCAGCCAGTTGAGCGATGGCAAATTATTTAATGAACTCTGCTATAGCCACAAGTGTTTTATGAATTCAATTCAGCCAGTGTGTTGTGATCCGAGTTTGTGAGGGATGAGCTCTATCTGGTCTTCAAACTAATTGTTTAATCATAGAATTAATATCTTACAGGGCCTTTAGTGCCTTACAAATCAAAACACAGGACTCCATCTCTATTTGGGATCTAATGAGGAATTCTATCCCTTTCTGTCAATACATTCAACCTCCGATAGTTTTCAGGTAATCACAAATTAACCTTCTTTACTTCTGGGAGAAATCCGTTTCAAGTATTTTCTAGAATTGTCTCCTGACTACAAGGAGTTTTTCTGTGATTTCTAGTAGAATGGTAATATTCCAGCCCAGTGGAAACCTTTTTGTTAGATAAGGAGAGGTTGCTCACAACACTTTTAGAAAGCCAGTGTCAGGTGCTGACTCTCAAAATATCACCATCGCCAAGTTGCTAAAACAAAGCTGTGTTGCTCCCACAGTGAGGGAGAAGACTGTAGAGTTTTGGTAGCATCTTAAAGTAGGAAGGGTAAGTTTGGATTTTATTGAGATTTTAGGGTTTGGTTTGTCAGGGAGAAAAAAACTTTTCTTCTACTCTCTTATGTTCAGCCTACGAAGGCCTGCAAATTAAAGTAACAAAAACCAGATTAGCAAGAGAAAAGATAGACTTTTGTTCACCAGTGCATGCTGGAGTTCACAGAAAATTGTGACTCAAAAAGATGTTAGAATTTGAGGCTTATTTACCATCTTAATACTGGAAGAGGGAGGGAAGAAAAGGCACTTACAGGGAAACAAATGACTTTTAGGAAAGATAAATGAGCCCTTAGGAGAAAAGATATGATAGTTTTATGATGACGTCTATTTACATGATTTCTTATCCCAGTGCTAACTTCCAGCGTCCAGGGACAGGAGGCAACCTCCCCTGGTTGTGAACCTCCCAGGAAGGGGATTTTTGGCAGTTGAATTATTTTGGTGGGGAGGCTCTGCTTTCAGACAGATAAAGGAAGTTCAGAGAAAAGACTCTTCACTGTGATATGTTTTGGATCCTTTTGGGTTTAAGGTGAGCCTTTCAATGAGGCACTTGGAGGGCGATGGTTAATTAGGATTAAGTAAGGATCAGGATGTAATAGTTTAGGATTAGTGGGAAAAACAAGAAGAGAAATTTTAGGTGAAGGGGTCAAACAATCTTGGTACAAAAACAGTTTTTGCTTTCTATGGAAGAGCTTGTATTTCCTATAAATTGCTCCTATAGTGCACAAATAAGTCACTTGCTTGGACAAGAGTCTCCTGCAATAGGAAAGTTATGCAAATGAATGCAATGGAATATTAAACTCAAGTTAATGTGGACCACAGACTGCCTGGGGGTAGATGGTCTCCATCCTCATCACCAGTCCAGCCTACTGAACTCCTGTTACCCCTTTGGTTTATATGCCATTTATCCTTCGTATCTGTCTGCCTTTAGCAAGTACCTTTCAATCAGTATTCATTGCTTTTGATAATAATTTCATTTGCACTTTAAAAAGGTTGACCTTTGTCCCTTAATTCTGACTTTGAAATGTTCTGACACCCAGATCACTTGAGTTACTTTTTCAGCAGTGTTCCTTAATCATTTTATTGAGACGTGATACATATGATATAAAAACACCACAGCACACAATCATTTCTGTCATATATAAAGACTAAAACCAGTATCAAACACTCCAGGCCATATGCCACAGAAGATAAAATATTAATAATCTAGATAAAGAATCTACTTCCCTACTACTGTATACACCTGCATCCCCTTCCAGCGGCTTCAGCACAGGGATGTGCCTGTCCTGCCCTCACCCTGGCTTCCTTGGGACCAGCCAGCTCTTTCCCCAGGGCCCCTCAGGAGAGGCCCTGTCCCACAGGAGTGTAGAGGTGTCTTGTCCCCTCCATGTGAGCTACAGAGAAGATCAACCCCCAGTCAATCCTCCAGGCTTACTGATGATGATGATGATTAAAAGAACCAACTGCCTGGGCATTGAACAAAGCCATCAGGGACATTTAAAGGGCTCTTGGGGATATCCAAGCCTCTGTCACTTTTAGTTCTTTCTCCCTGGCCTCCCAGTAGGTACTGCAGAAAGATATTTAATAGTTTCTACTTCATAGACTTCTTTCTAAAGCCCAAGAGCTTCTCCCTTTCCAGTCTCTGCAACTTCTAGCCTACGCCTATCGACATTCCATCAAAAGAACTCCAATGACATCCAGTCCTTCGGAAAGAGCGGTGAAGAATGAACTGAGTCCCAGGGACCCAGGACAAATTCTGAAAGAAGGAAGCCTGATTCTAGCAATCTAAAATATTCTTCACCTTTCTGTGACTTCTCCACCCAGGTCCTCACAGGCTTGCACTGTCCCTTGTTTGTCCCAGACCCTCTGACGTGAGCCTGATTTAGGTCCACTGTCTCAGCACGATCTGACCTCCCTCAAAAGCAACGTTAACTTGTCCCCCATCTTTGACTACTCAGGAATTTGCTCTAGGATAACAGTTATTAATCAGTCAATAGGTTACTCCTCCAAGAGTACCCAGTCATGAAAAACAGATGACCTATCTTCCTCATAAAGGACAGAAGCACAAGTTCTCTCGGAAACCTGAGCTGGGGCTAATGTTAGTGCAAGCAAAACGGCTGTATACAGTGGTGTACGTTATGTACTGCACAACCTAAATGGGAGCGGTAGCCCATAGAACTGTGCAGAGACAGCCAAGCAACTTTTGTGGGGTCCCTCAAATTGCATACTATAAATACCCCCACATAGGACCAGCATTGGATTCACCAGAAAAAAAGCATACATGCTTTGCTTTTCTGGTGGTGATGGTCGATGCAAACTCACTAATCTCCATCTCCTCTGTCACTTTAAGATTTAGCTGGCTGGCTTTTAAGGTTCAGAATCAAAATCCTCTGTATGCCATGCTAATGAGGGAGAAGAAACTTTTAATCTCATCTCATCTCATCTTTTATCTTCTATTATCAATAATACATATTATGTTAGTTTAAAAACCGACGTATCCTGAGCAGTGTGAATTGTGGATGTACAGGGACCAGGAGTTTTAGTTCAGAAAGGCTTTATCAGAATTCTGTGCAGGATGGGGAGTTATGTGTAATTGCAAAAGGCTATAAAATAATTTGATATTTTGGAAAAATTATTTTTGGTACTATAATCTAAAGAGAGCAAAGGCTGAGAAAATCTGATAGACGGAAGGGATTCTCAGGCGGGTGGGATGTATTCCGTCAGTGAACACATTGGAAACCCTCACAGGAAAAGGAGACAAGCCCCCCGTTTTTTGTTAGCAAAATAGAGCATGGTTACAAAGAAACACTCTGCAAACCACCCTATGTAAATTAACCTCCAGTCGGACCAGAGCTCATATTTGCAAATGTGTCGAGATCCTATTAGAACACAGCAGTAAATAACAGTAAAGAAAGCGGACTTGCCCTCAGACAGATCCAGGTTTACAGCTTTGACTCTGCCATTCTTGAGCTGGGTGATCTTAGACAAATGATTTAATCTTCTTCAGCCTCACTTTTATCATGTGTAAAATGCAATTAATCAGCAGTCATTGTCTCATAGGAAAAATGCTATGGTGAAATAATGTGTATAAAAGGCTAGTCCCAGAAAGCACACAATAGATGGTAGCTATTATTAATACAACCATCCTGAACATTTTAAACCATCCTTTGACGTCATAAGTTACCCCAAATTTCTCACCCATTCGAAATCAGAGCTCCTGAATCTATGTGTATGTGAGTTTAAGTATTCTGGTTTGAAATGCAAGTGACATTTGCCCATATCCATTGTTTGAGAATAATCTCCAGTGGCTTCGCCTACTACTGGACCAGCCAAAAGAGACAAGTAAGAATCTCTGTGCCTCTGGGAAGTCCTAACAACCTCTGGAAGGCAAGAGAGAAAATTTCCCTGAAAGAGTAATTACTACAAACCCTGTAATGACAGAGAACAATCGCTGGGCTGAGAAACCAACAGGGCACAGCTATGTCCCTGTTCCAGGCTGCTGCTTGCAGAATATACCTCCGGATCATTTTCCAAACCCAGATAAAAGGAAAAGATACTAAGTCGGCTCAGGCTCTGTCTGTTTGACTCTAAACGCCCACCCATATTCAAAGAGAGCCAAAAATCTGGGTGTTTTGGCATCATATGGATAAAATACCCATTTTTAAATTGAATATTTTACATCTTATTTGGACATCTGACAGCATGTATTTATTTATTTATGTATGCTCTACCTCCTTCCCAAAGGCTTCGAGATG
>NW_012142412.1:4208522-4209046 GCF_000956105.1 Propithecus coquereli
GAGCAGTCATAAAAGGGAAGTTTATCGCAATAAACACCTATATTAAAAAAAAAGAAAGATCTCAAATAAACAACCTAACATTACGCTTCAAGGAACTAGAAAAAGAAGAACAAACAAAGCCCAAAGTTAGCAGAAGGAAGGAAATAACAAAGATCAGAGCAGAAATAAATGAAATGGAGACTAGAAAAACAATGGATAAGATCAACAAAACTAAGAGTTGGTTTTTTGAAAAGATAAACAAAATTGACAGACCCTTAACTAGACTAGGAGAAAAAGAGAGAAAATTCAAATAAATAAAAGCAGAAATGAAAGAGAAGACATTACATCTGATTCTAAAGGGATGCAAAGGACCATGGTAGACTACTACGAACAATACACACCAATAAATTGGATAACCCAAAAGAAATGGATAAATTCCTACAAACATACACCCTGCCAAGACTGAATCCTAAAGAAACGGAAAGTCTGACCAAACCATTAACAAGGAGTTCGAATCAGCAATAAAAAAATTCCCATCAAAGAAA
>NW_012142412.1:4211526-4213587 GCF_000956105.1 Propithecus coquereli
GATAAGCTGCTTGTGTTGACCCTTGGAAAGTAAAATCTTCAATTTGAGGCAATGGCTATGAACATTGGCAAACTCATAGTTAATACATTTCAGACATTTGGCTACCAGAACCTTCAGTTAGCAAAGAGAAGTTTATATGGCTCTTGAAGGTATTTTATAGGAAACTGAACTGTCTAGCTCTTCCATCTCATTACTCCAGCCCTCTCTGCCCACCAATTCCCTTTCGCTGCACCCAGTAGTCAAGCATGGGACGGGATTTGGACATTCAGAGCGTGGCATTTAGATTTAGCCTTATTTGTAAACAGCATGATTCACAAAAATCCATGTGAATAACAAAAGGAAGAGGCCAGTGCAGTGTGAAGCTTTAATTAATGCGAAGCTAACCCGAGGATGTGCAAACTGCCAATTTCTTCCTGGCTGCACGCGAGGGTATCCGCCCAGATGCAAGAACAGTTTGCAATCTCCATCAAGCAACCACCATGCAAAAGATTGGTAGATCTGGGAAGACGTATTAAAAATGATCACTCTTCTTCTTAAGGATTACCCTCTGGGTAAACAGGGAAGAAAATATGTTCATTTCCCTGAAGTCCTTCCCCGCCAGATAAAATCATTACATAATATTAGAAACCCAGAGGGTGGGATTTGCTTCCCTAGCAGAAAAGCCTTCCGTTTCTCTCCAAGACGGCACACTTCCTGCCGGTGTCCTGAGCGGACAGCTGACTTCCCGCCTCCTGAATAAGACAGTTCAATTCCTCTCTCCGTCTCTCTGGCTCAGAAAACCTCTGCAGTCCAGAAGCCGTCCAAGCACAGCTCATTTTGAGCCCAGCAGCGGAGTTCTTAGAACGTAAATTAAACTATTTCATTGTAGTTAATTAAGCACCTAGATGCATACGAGGTTTATTGTGGGGATGGGCTTGGGGAAGGGTGTCGCTTTTTTTCTGTCCTTAGAGTTATCTGTTTTCAACTGTAGCTCTTTGCTTTTCTGTACACACACACACACACACACACACACTCACTCACTCATGAGAAATTAGAAAAGGCTATCTGGAGTTTTGCCATCCCTTCCACCATAGTTACTGATATGCATTATTTATAGCTGTGAAAGTCATAAGTGCTATCTGGATTTTCTTCTGAGCTTGCAGTAGGATTGCACTTCCTTGCCCTCCTAAGGTCGGGTGTGGCCCTGGGATTTGCTCTGGCCAGGGAAGGGAGTGGGCGTGAGGACACATCCCTTCCAGTCGGGAGCTGCAAGAGCCACGGTGCCACTGTCACCCTCTCTTCTTTCCTTCTGCCACAGTGACCAACACTTTTTTTTTAGCTTGTAGTTGTTCTTTCATACTGGGCCCTGGAGACAGGACAATGAAGAAAAGAAAATGGCCAAGAACATGGACAGGAAATACATCTTGTTTTTTTAAACGACTGACATTTGGGAGTTGCTTGTTGCTATGGTTTAACGTAGCCTCTGTGGCTGATACGCTAACCCTGAATATCTCATGGACTTTTAAGAATTCTTAAGTGTATGCGACCTATCTTGGATCAGAGCCCCACAAACCAACACTTTACCTATGTTCTGTTCTTTGAACAACACGGGTGGAATGATCTGTCACGCCAGAGCCGGCATGCACTCCTGCTGGTTTCCATATCAGCAAAAGTGCTCTGCAAAAGCTGCCCAAAGCTCTCGACATCAGATCTGGGCTGTGCACCTCTGCAAAGAAAAAAAGGTCGCTTTAAAGGTCCATGCCTTTTGTTTTTGAAACCAGCTCTTACTCTTTCTCCCATTCCTACCTGAACTTACTCTCTCATAAATTCAAACAAGATAACTAGCCCATCAGACATTAATAGAGACATAAGGCAGCCTATCCATTTGGGAAACGCACACTTAGTCATCCATTTCTCCACCTAGCTGTTCATCTGCCCCCACTTCCAGGAATTATTTCTGTTGAGAACAGCAGTTATTCATTCTCCATCCCCCGACCTGCCGCGGCTCAGCCATCTCTCAATGCATAATGGGCAATTTGAAACACAAACCAACTCAGGGCAGTGGACCGTCTCTGAACACCG
>NW_012142412.1:4213637-4235545 GCF_000956105.1 Propithecus coquereli
ACTGACTCTAACGTGATCACATCAAGACTGTATGAGAATCTGGTTCCCAGACAGCCTCTCCCTCCCGAGCTGGTTCAGTAGCCAGTAGCTCGTGAAACGGTGAGTGGAAGACGACAGAAGCCACATCACAGTTACCCGAATTTAACCTCTCCTGTACTTCATACGTCCGTTGTCCTGCTCACGCCCAATCTTTGTAATAATCACAGAGAACTGCTTCAGTGCCAAACCACCTCCTAACCTTCCTGTTATTGCTCTAAATTCCTCCATCATAATACAGTCCATCATCCGGCCAAACTTTAAGGGTTTACTAACGCTGGGCAAAGCGGTAGGGAGGAAGGATGATGGGGAGAGGAAAAGTTACTGCCCTACTTTCAGGGATCACCCCATCTAGTGGGGGGAAAGATGAGAACGTCAATCACAACGGACCACGTGCCAAGGGGAAAAGTGAGGAGGTGCCTTCCTGAGGGGGTTGGGCGCCCCTTGCCCGCCACCCCCACCCTGAGTCAGCCCAGCCATCTGCCTCCTTCCCTCCTCATCCAGTGAGCTGTTAGTAAAACCGAGGGGGTCGGTGCCTCCTGGCTCTGAGAGCATCTCCATTCTCATCTGCCCCTTGCCCTTAGCAGTTGGCTCAGCCCCCCAGCAATGGAAAGAGAGGCCACCAGACATGAATCCCTAAATTTCTCCCATCCTGAAAATATATCTGTCACGGCATTCACTCATCTTTCCACCTTCTTCTGGGTCCTTTCGAAAGCTCCTCCTGCCATGGAGCTTTGGGATAGAGTCTCTCCTGCCTCCTTGGGCTTCACCAATACTCCTCCTTCCAGTTGCCCAAGCCAGACATCGGTCCCTCCAGATCCCTGCTTTTACAGTCCCCCCATGGGAGCAATGATGTTTGGTTAGACTCATCTCTTTCAGGGGATTTCTCTTGAATACCTCTTGAAACTGTCCCTCATCTCCAAAGAACAACCACATGTGTCATTGAAACCAGATTGTGCAACTTCTCTCTTGACATATTTCTGGGAGTCCCCGTGGCTTTTAGATGGGCATGCAAGACTTGTCGTCATTTGACTCCTGCCCACCTACTCAGTCTTCTTTCTTACCGCTTCCCCTTTCAAAAACTAAGTTCCCCAAACCCCAAAACGACTTATGATAACTTAGATAATCCATACTTCTCCACATCATCAAGGCTTTGTTGAGTTCTTCTTCTGAATTAACCTAAACTTTTCTCTCTTCTTCATTCTCATGCTCCCCTGGTTGCCAAATTTTGCTAAGCTCACCTCTTAAATGGCTCTTTATTTAGTTTAATTAACGTATTTACTTTTTGACACAGGGTCTCGCTCTGTTGCCCAGTCTAGAGTACAGTGGTGTCATCGTAGCTCACTGCAACCTCACACTCCTGGCCTCAAGTGAGCCTTCTGCCTCAGCCTCCCAAGTAGCTGGGACTACAGACACACACTACCATGCCTTGCTAATTTATCTATTAATATTTTTTGTAGAGACAAGATCTCGCTACATTGCCCAGACTGGTCTTGAACTCCTGGCGTCAAGTGTTCCTCCTGCCTCATCCTCCCAAAGTGCTAGGATTACAGGCAAGAGCCATTGTGCCTGTCCTAAATGGCTCTTTAATGTGACACTTCTTATCCAACAGCAGCAGAATGTGAATTCTTCTCAAATGCACATGGAACATTCTCCAGGATAGAAGTGGCCTAACTTCAATGTGTCCCCCCGGAAGCACGTGTTGGAAACTTAATTCCCAATGCAACGGTGTTGGCAGGTGGCGCCTAACGGGAAGTGATTAGACCATGAGAGCAGAAGGAATGGATTAATGCCCTTATCATGGGAGTGGGCTCATTATAAAAGAGGGAGTTCAGCACCCTTTTAGTCTCTCTCTCACCTCTCTTGCCTTTCTGCCTTCTGCCAAGGGATGACACAGTAAAAATGCTGCCCCCACCCCCACCCCCCGCCAATCTTGGATTTTCCAGGGTCCAGAATCATGAGCCAATAAATTTCTGGTCATTCTAAGGTACCCAGTCTCAGGCATTCCACTATAGCAGCATAAAATGGTCTAAGACAGCCACAAAACCAGTCTTAACTAATTTAAGATGATTAAAATCGTATCAAATATCTTTCCTGACCACAATGGCATGCAACTAGAAATCAATACCAGGAAGAAAACTGGAACATTCACGAACACATGGAAATTAAATAACATGTTCCTGAATGACCACAGGTCCAAGAAGAAATCAAAAGGGAAATTGTAAAAAATATCTTGAGACAAACAAACACGGAAACACAACACACCATGATTTACGTGATGCAGCAGGAGCAGTCATAAAAGGGAAGTTTATCGCAATAAACACCTATATTAAAAAAAAAGAAAGATCTCAAATAAACAACCTAACATTACGCTTCAAGGAACTAGAAAAAGAAGAACAAACAAAGCCCAAAGTTAGCAGAAGGAAGGAAATAACAAAGATCAGAGCAGAAATAAATGAAATGGAGACTAGAAAAACAATGGATAAGATCAACAAAACTAAGAGTTGGTTTTTTGAAAAGATAAACAAAATTGACAGACCCTTAACTAGACTAGGAGAAAAAGAGAGAAAATTCAAATAAATAAAAGCAGAAATGAAAGAGAAGACATTACATCTGATTCTAAAGGGATGCAAAGGACCATGGTAGACTACTACGAACAATACACACCAATAAATTGGATAACCCAAAAGAAATGGATAAATTCCTACAAACATACACCCTGCCAAGACTGAATCCTAAAGAAACGGAAAGTCTGACCAAACCATTAACAAGGAGTTCGAATCAGCAATAAAAAAATTCCCATCAAAGCCCAGGAACTGATGGCCTCACAGCTGAATTCTACCAAACATTTAAAGAAGAATTGGTTCCAATGCTTCTCAAATTCTTTCCAAGAAATGAAAAGGAAGAGAGAGCAGAATGGTGGTTGCCGGGTGGCGGGGGGGGAGTGGGTTTGTTTGTACAGGGCTATTCCATATACATCCACAGAGGCATTTTTGCCAAAAACGCCAAACGGAGATGGAAAGTTTGCAATAGTTCACTCCGCATAGTCCACATTTTTCCTCAAAGTGTTCTAGAATTTGTTTTTCAGATAGTTTTATTACATGGAAAACACACGACCTTTGTTATTGAGAGCTTTTTTTCCTTTTTTCCTTCTTTTTCTCACCCTGATGTGCTGGTTTCACCTTTGCCACCAGAACGTACCAACGTGGGCCACAGACTACTCTATAAATGAGGAGGGAGCGTTTGGTTCCACTTTAATGAGCCGATGTGGGTTATTCCGTATGGTAATACACACTTATTTTGAATTCAGGGAATACGGACTTTTTTTTCAGGCATATGTCTTTTTCCTTGGATTTTTCTTTGAGACTCCCGAAAGGACAATGCCAGGCTGCCGTAAGCCGTGGGAACATGATAGATTGTCCTGCACAAACACATGCCATTTCCTTCCTGCCATTTTCTCCCCCTTCTAAAGAATGGTAAATTTTTTTTTATTGTTGTTTTTGAACACGGTCTAAAGGGTTACCCTAAAGTCACATTATGGTGGCCTCACAGCTGAAAGCTTAGAGTAACCACTATTCTTATGGGCCGTATCCGGTCATTGATTTTTACATAGAACTCCCCATTGATTTCAACAGGGAGATTTTCCCTGGGATCGATGGCAGGATATAGCCGACGACATTAAGCATAGATAAAAGACCCTTGAGTTAACTGTCAACAGAACTAAAATTTAGATGTAAACTCGTTTAACAAAAATTGGCTTTCAAAGGTTCATCAGAAAATAAAAAAAAGTATTTCAAAATGCCTTTTCCCCCACTTAAGAACAATGCAAATAAGATTTCTTATTCCCAAATCACTATTTCCTTAGATTTGCCTTTTTTACATTCCATGTTTATTAAAATCACATTCTCATTAGTACATCTAATAGATTCAAAAATTTTTTAAAGATGTGGGTTTTGCCCTCAAACAATATATGTTATAATATCTAGTGGGGAGAAAAGATGGGTACACATATAACCAATACAAAGTGGGAGGAAAAAGGGAAAAGAACAGAAAAAGGAGAGAGTGTTTTAAACTCTGGAGTGTTAACAAAGAAATCTCTCTATACTATGTATACAGCATCCCAAGTAATGGAAGTAAAAGAATAAAAATTTAACTGTCCAAATTTTTTAATAGTATATGCTACCCCACATTTATTGGCCCTGTGCAGATACTGGGATTATGTCTATTTCAAGCCGGATCACCTGCTGCTGACAGAATGGGCTATTAGTATGGTAACCTTACCTCCCAGTGTTCCCGGGAAGTTGCACTTTGCACCTCATGTCCTTAGTAATTACTAAGGGTACCTGCTGACATTCTGCAAAGTGACGCCTTTGAGTTGAATTCTGCAGCCACAGTTTTGGCCATGCTGATGTCAAGACCTGTTTCTGTTGTGGCAAGTTACTGAGAGATGGAAAAGGGGAAGTGAAGCACTGTTGTGTGTTGACCTGGGGCTCGGAGCCTTGGGGGGCCAGGGCTCCAACTCCAAGGCTAGGCGGACGGCAGTGTTTGGCAGGGTGATGCCCTCCAGGCCACCTGAGGCCACAGAGATGGGCACTCTGCTATCCTTTTCTTTTTCTTTCTTTCTTTTTATTATTATTTTTCTCTCTCTCTCTTTTCCCCTTCTTCCTTCCATCCTAGAGTCACCAGTTGCTGGATAGTTTATTCAGCGATAAACTTAACTCAGTTGCCCTGCTGCCAGCCTCCCCAAGAACATCCAGAATCTCTTCCTGATGGTTGGAAAGTCATTCTTTGCAATCTGCCAGCTACTCAGTCAACAAATGTTTATTGAACAACTACTTGAGCCTGGCAAAGCACTTACATACCAGGCATATAATGATGAAAAGTCAGAAAAGAGCTGCAATCATTTCTCTATTTGGATTTTTACCAGGGTTTACTATGCCACAGGACAAATGCCACATAACTCTGATTTCAAATTTGTGACAGTAACCACATAAAATTTTCTTGAGGGTTTCATTAGTTTGAACAACTTAGGCTATTCAAACATTTTTCACATTAGTGGGAGATCATTTGGGGTTGACTCATGTACATTTGAAATTGACATTAATTGCATTCAAACATGTTTCGGGAGCAATCATTCAAATTTGATATAAGCAGTCTTCACAAATATGTTGTATTTTTAATGAAAGAATTGTGTGGGCAAAATGAAACACAATAGAGAAGTTTTGTTCATCGGACGTAAAAACAGCTGACGGATTGACAGATTTAAAAAAGATTCTTTCAGCGTAATGTTTAGAAATGAGGTTTTGTTTCAATAGTTTCATTCTGTTTCTCTATTTTTTCCCCATCTTCATAAACCCACGTGATGAAGGTCAGATTTTGCACAAGATAAGCTGCTTGTATTGACCCTTGGAAAGTAAAATCTTCAATTTGAGGCAATGGCTATGAACATTGGCAAACTCATAGTTAATACATTTCAGACATTTGGCTACCAGAACCTTCAGTTAGCAAAGAGAAGTTTATATGGCTCTTGAAGGTATTTTATAGGAAACTGAACTGTCTAGCTCTTCTATCTCATTACTCCAGCCCTCTCTGCCCACCAATTCCCTTTCGCTGCACCCAGTAGTCAAGCATGGGACGGGATTTGGACATTCAGAGCATGGCATTTAGATTTAGCCTTATTTGTAAACATCATGATTCACAAAAATCCATGTGAATAACAAAAGGAAGAGGCCAGTGCAGTGTGAAGCTTTAATTAATGCGAAGCTAACCCGAGGATGTGCAAACTGCCAATTTCTTCCTGGCTGCACGCGAGGGTATCCGCCCAGATGCAAGAACAGTTTGCAATCTCCATCAAGCAACCACCATGCAAAAGATTGGTAGATCTGGGAAGACATATTAAAAATGATCACTCTTCTTCTTAAGGATTACCCTCTGGGTAAACAGGGAAGAAAATATGTTCATTTCCCTGAAGTCCTTCCCCGCCAGATAAAATCATTACATAATATTAGAAACCCAGAGGGTGGGATTTGCTTCCCTAGCAGAAAAGCCTTCCGTTTCTCTCCAAGACGGCACACTTCCTGCCGGTGTCCTGAGCGGACAGCTGACTTCCCGCCTCCTGAATAAGACAGTTCAATTCCTCTCTCCGTCTCTCTGGCTCAGAAAACCTCTGCAGTCCAGAAGCCGTCCAAGCACAGCTCATTTTGAGCCCAGCAGCGGAGTTCTTAGAACGTAAATTAAACTATTTCATTGTAGTTAATTAAGCACCTAGATGCATACGAGGTTTATTGTGGGGATGGGCTTGGGGAAGGGTGTCGCTTTTTTTCTGTCCTTAGAGTTATCTGTTTTCAACTGTAGCTCTTTGCTTTTCTGTACACACACACACACACACACACACACTCACTCACTCATGAGAAATTAGAAAAGGCTATCTGGAGTTTTGCCATCCCTTCCACCATAGTTACTGATATGCATTATTTATAGCTGTGAAAGTCATAAGTGCTATCTGGATTTTCTTCTGAGCTTGCAGTAGGATTGCACTTCCTTGCCCTCCTAAGGTCGGGTGTGGCCCTGGGATTTGCTCTGGCCAGGGAAGGGAGTGGGCGTGAGGACACATCCCTTCCAGTCGGGAGCTGCAAGAGCCACGGTGCCACTGTCAACCTCTCTTCTTTCCTTCTGCCACAGTGACCAACATTTTTTTTTTAGCTTGTAGTTGTTCTTTCATACTGGGCCCTGGAGACAGGACAATGAAGAAAAGAAAATGGCCAAGAACATGGACAGGAAATACATCTTGTTTTTTTAAACGACTGACATTTGGGAGTTGCTTGTTGCTATGGTTTAACGTAGCCTCTGTGGCTGATACGCTAACCCTGAATATCTCATGGACTTTTAAGAATTCTTAAGTGTATGCGACCTATCTTGGATCAGAGCCCCACAAACCAACACTTTACCTATGTTCTGTTCTTTGAACAACACGGGTGGAATGATCTGTCACGCCAGAGCCGGCATGCACTCCTGCTGGTTTCCATATCAGCAAAAGTGCTCTGCAAAAGCTGCCCAAAGCTCTCGACATCAGATCTGGGCTGTGCACCTCTGCAAAGAAAAAAAGGTCGCTTTAAAGGTCCATGCCTTTTGTTTTTGAAACCAGCTCTTACTCTTTCTTCTATTCCTACCTGAACTTACTCTCTCATAAATTCGAACAAGATAACTAGCCCATCAGACATTAATAGAGACATAAGGCAGCCTATCCATTTGGGAAACGCACACTTAGTCATCCATTTCTCCACCTAGCTGTTCATCTGCCCCCACTTCCAGGAATTATTTCTGTTGAGAACAGCAGTTATTCATTCTCCATCCCCCGACCTGCCGCGGCTCAGCCATCTCTCAATGCATAATGGGCAATTTGAAACACAAACCAACTCAGGGCAGTGGACCGTCTCTGAACACCGGTGTTGCTGCCTCGGTTTCTTGCATGTGACCCTGGGCCAGGGCTGTCCTGTGGCTTTGGAGTCTTGCCTTCCATTAGCACACGCATAATAAGAATAGAATCTCAACATGCAGCTGTTTGGAAACTTTCAATTTATTAACCTGAAGTTAAAAAAGAAAAGTTCAATTGGTGACATTAGAACCTACTCTCTCCCACAAGCCTGGAAAAAAAAAATCTAATGGAAAAAGAAGTGATGCTGAAATATTCAAATATGGGATTTACATGATAATGGAAGAATAGAGTACATTTTTCACCGTTCCACCTTCAAATGATTATAGAGCAGTCTAATCGTTTGCACAGCAAAAGCAAATCATATTTCGATTAAACCCAGAAGTTCAAAAGATTGATGGAAATCTTCTGTTCATTTCCTAAACAAAGGCATCAAAGGACAGTATAATACACCCTCGCTATCTGGTCTCTCTTTCTGACCCAAATAACTTAGCTTTGCATTTCACGTCAAAGGCCTCTCTGTGGAGACAATCTGTAAAGTGGATTAGAATATGTCACCGTTGTTCAGAAGACATTTCTGTTTAGGAAAAGTGATGCCTTCCTGCTAATGAGATGCCCTCTCTTTCTGCTTCTCAAACGTTCTCTACACCTGTCTGTTGTCTACTGTTCACACTGCAAGGGGACTCTCCAGACCCCCTTATCAGACTGTGCATTCCTTAAGGGCAGGGACCACAGCTGATTTTATGACTGTGCTCTTGGCAGCAGAATCCTGCCTGGCGCAGAGCACATACTCAATAAATATTGAAAATTGAGGGCTTTTTAATGATGCCACTTTTGAGCATCGCAGACTCTCCCGCCAGCCAGGACAGGAGTAGGCGGAGGCCTGGGATGCCACTATCTGAGTCCTCCTCGTGGGAGGGAACCCATCGGGAATCGGGGAGCCCCCTTCCCGTTGCTCAGGGTTCTCACGATTAGGGGAAAGTCAGGGGAACAGCCTATCTGCTAATCATCTTAAAGGTCTGGTGCTGTATTTTGTGTCTTCATTCCTTTATCTTAAATCTTTGAACTCTATATAAAAAAATGCAAAAAAAATTCTGTATTCAGCAGATTAGAATCTTAAATTCGCATGCATGTGCACGACCATACACACACCACTTATCAAAGGCTTCCAATCAGACTTTCAAACATCCAAACTCCTTTTTGTAACTGACAAGGCCTCGGTGACCTGATCCTAAGGGCCCAACTCTCTGAACTCATCTCCATCTCTGCTCCTCCCATTCCAGCTCCTTCCATTCTATTCGTCCAGCCTTCTTTCTACTCTTGGCTCACACTAAGTGTAAGCTCAGCCTGGGGCCTTTACAAGGTGACGTTCCCTCTGCGTAGCATGCTCTTCCACTAGAACATTGTATGGCTCCCACTCCCTCTCCACATTCTTGTTGCTTCCTCAGAGAGGCCTTTCCAAGTCACCCCACCTTTTCTCACTCTTTTATTCTCGATCCTCATTTTCACTCTATTTTCTCCCTGACACTGAACACCCTCTGCAATGACTTTATTTATTTATTTTCCCTGGGTCCCCAGTTTATTGTCTGTGTCTCCTACTAGAATGAAAACTCAGTAGGGGCCGGGTCTTGATCCCAGCACTCAGACATACTCAGCAGACACTCGCTGCATGTATGAGTCAGTCAACAAAGCTGAGGCTCCCGGGGGGGAGGGACCCACTCAGAGCCACAGGACCTGGCTATATTGACACCTCCTCCCCAGCTCTGTCTCTCACACGAGGACATAGGCAAACAGGAGTTTCGAGTCACTTCCTCTTTAGCCCAGGAGAACATGAAAGCCCGTTCTGAATGCTGTGTGCGTTTGCTAGGACTGCCATGACAAAGTCTTGCAACGTGGTGGCTTAAAGCAACAGAAATGTGTTCTCTCGCAGTTCTCGAGGCCAGAAGGCCTGAGATCAAGGTATCGACAAGGCTGGGCCCCCTCTGCAGGCTCTAGTGGGGAGTCTTGACTTGCCTCTGCTGGCTTCCGGCGGTTGCCAGCAATCTTTGGTGTTCTTTGGCGTATAAGCACCATTCCAGTCTCTGCTCTGGCTCCACATGGCCCTTCCCTTGTGTGCCCATGTGTCTTCTCTCCTTAGTCTTATAAGGATGCCAGTCATTGGGTCTAGGCCTCCCCTAATCCAGCATGACCTCGTCTTAGCTAGATTACATCTGCAAAGACCCTGTTTCCAAATAAGGTCATATTTACAGGTGCAGAAGTTAGGACTTCAACATATCTTCAACACGTCCTGTGGACAAGACAACTCAACCCATGACAAGTGCTGATTCAGTTAGTCACATGGAGCATGTAGGAGCCACTTATCGTTGCCACGTACGGTTCTTCTGGCTTGATCTTGAATCCAGGCTACGCAGTGTCTCCTGGGACACAGACAAAGGAGCCACCCTATGGCATGTTTTTATCTAGAAACTTGTCAACCTCAAACACGTGGAGTTTTGGAAGCAACCGCAGTAGAGAGAACCTCTAAAATATTTATTATGTGCTGGGAAAGGGGCTAAACAGAATCTGTAGTTAAGTATTTAGATGATAAGATGTTATAAACATTAGTAAAGAGAGAGAATTGCTCTAGTGTTTTTAAGGAAGCTAGGATTTTAGAAAAGAGATGGGTCCAAATTTTTACCAGAAAAGCAAGCAAATTTAGACTTAGCAGTGAAAATATATTTACGGAGTGCACACATTTCTGGAGCAGAAATGTGAGAAATGACCTCAGGAACCCAGACAGCAAGTGGCTATTCTCTACACAAAAAAACTAAAATTGCATCCCAGTCATGCCAAAACCACCAGATGATAGCATAAAAATTCAGTAAACAGATCCTTGTTCTATATGATACCAAGTGTCCAACTGTCATTTTTTATTTCATGCAAAACGAACACTTCGACCTAGTGCCATGCAGAGTGTTACGAGAAGTTGGGGTTGTAGCTGTGACCTCCAGGTTGTTCCGTGGGGTGACCAGGCCTGTCTCCTCCAGCACAGCCAGTCTTTGAAGTTCTACCTTGACCAGGCTGAGGACTGCAAAGACTCACTGTTTCCATTTCCTTCCATGACTGTCATAGGAGGGTCACATGAACAGCACCAAGAAGAATGCCCCATTACCAGGAGAACTATAGATTTACCAAAAAATCAAATCCAGCAGAAGGTATTAAGTTAGTGATTACTAAATGCTAATGTGTTCCATTTCTAAGCAAACTGATAGCTTCATTTGGGGCTCATGAGACGTGGCTGGGGGAAGGCGTGGTATCTAGCTCCAAGATGCGTGTAACCGGGAGACCTTAAAAAGAGAAATGCATTTCGTTTGGCTCGACAGTGCACTCTCCAAAAATAAAATACTTCCCCGCGAGGTAAAGAGTGCCTAATTTTTGAAAATATACCCAAGCAGCAACTAACTAGGATACTATAAAATGAATTCCTACAAAATTGTGGGAGATAATCCCACATGCTCTTTCCAACTCTAAAAATTATATAACTTGGAAGATTTATTTCAGTCCCAGAGGATTTCAGATACGCAGATATTTCAAGTTTATTGAAAGAGAGATTAGAAAAGAATAACTTCATAAATGGTAGGGAAGGAATTTAATCATGAGTACAGTGCTCAGAACGAGCAGCTGATGCTCCAAAGCAAATGCCCTAGGAAATAAAGAGTAGTTGTTCTCACATCCGGGGGCCAATCTGTCCAAACAGGAGCAGGGTCATGGAGCAGTTTTGGAAGGTGGCCGTGGGACCATGTATCAGGGAAATCAAGTCATCTTCCCTAGAGGAGCCCATATGGAGCTGTCCTTTCTGTAAGAGTCTATATTTTATAGCACTGGTTCTAAAATTGGGCAAGAGGGTGGCTGGGTGGGGTGGAGAGAGAATGCTGGAGTCAACTCAGGAGTCTTCAAATTCCATCTGCCTATATTTGGAGGCTCAGATCCTTTGGTAGGGGACGGGGAGTTGCAAGAATGAAGATGAAAAACGACGATCAGGCAGGAGAGTTTGAAAGGGCTTCTCATGTGATGCTAATAGTCTTAAAATCACTTGACATAAAATAGAATCAAGGCATGGTGGCTCATGCCTGTAATCCTAGCACTCTGGGAGGCCGAGGTGGGAGGATCGCTTGAGCTCAGGAGTTTGAGACCAGCCTCAGCAAGTGCAAGACTCCATCTCTACAAACAAAAATAGAAAAATCAGCCAGGCATGGTGGCGCACGCCAGTAGTCCCAGCTACTCGGGAGGCTGAGGCAGGAGGATCACTTGAGCCCAGGAGTTTGAGGTTGCTGTGAGCTATGATGACGCCACTGCACTCTAGCCTGAGTGACAGAGTGAGACCCTGACTCAAAAAATAAATAAAATAAAATAAAATTTAAACCTGAAAAAAACCAGAATCAAAAGAATTTTCATTCTTTTCCATCTACTATTGATAATGATTTTTCCTCCAACGTTGTTTGATTTTTTTTTTTTTGTATGTCCTGACTTTTCTTATGCATGGTAAGCTGTTATGGAAATCGCCTTAACGATTTGCTTAGTAAAACTGTCTTAACCAAGTAAAAAAGATTTTTGTCCTTCCATTTCAAAACCTGTTAATTTGTGGTGATAACAATCTTTTACATCTTGAGAGTTTGGAAGAAAAAATTCAAAATTATACGATTGCCAAAAATATGTGGTAAATTCCCTTTTGTGTTGCTGCGCAAGTATGAATTTATCCCAACCAGACCTCCCATGTTTAGGGACTTTTCTCAAACGCCTTGACTTTTTAAGATTATGAAACATGCTCTGGGTCTAGATCCCCTAAGTATCCACACCCTCCCACTCGAAGAAAGAGACAGAACAGCTGCTCTTCATCTCTGGGGAAGTATATTTAATTATTGGATGCTTTCCTTTTCAAAATGCTGCTGGCTTGTTGAGGGTTCTTTTTTGTTTTCTGAATATTTTTTTTTTTAGCCTCCAGGGCACAAACCAAATAAAATCATCCCTTAGATGTTTAAATCAGATAATAGCATTGACATCAACAAAAATATCAGCTAATAGCATAAAATTGTGTCTTCTGTACTTAGGGATAAACAAGAGTCAGTGTCAGGCATTGGTTTTCTCAGCATCCATGAAATGAATTTGCTCCGGGAGACTTCTAGAAGCAAGTTGGTATGCTGAGAACAAGACAAAGGAGGGAGCAAAGGAAGATTGTGTGATACTGTAGACTTCAGGACCCCACAATGATCAGCTGTTGTTTCTCAATCCTAGCAGAATCTATCAGAAAATTGTGTGTGTGTGTGTTCGTGTTTGTGTGTAAGAGACAAAGAGACAGAGACAGAGAGAGGATATGTTGGGGGAAGACAGAGAAACAAATCAAGCATGTGAGTCTTCTTACTGAGAAAACATAATGGCTTCCACATCTTGGCATGAAAGACTCATAAAATGAGAAACAGAGACTTCACTGCATTAAATCTTTACCAAAAAACTCCACAAAAGTTTAAGCCAGTGCGGGCCCAGCCTAGCACCATTCACATTTGGTCACTGACCGAAGACCAATATTACCAGTCTCTCTAAGAGTTTTTTTTTCTTTTTTTTCTTTTGGCAGTTTTGTCATTTTTCTAGTGTCTTATTTGTTCTAAATCTCATTTTTCTAAAAACAATCAAATAAAAACTAACCAAAAAGAAATTTGCTTTTATTTTAGAGCAGGAGAGGCAATAAAAGATAGGAAATGTTCTCCAGTTTCTATTCAATTTAATTCAATGAATATTTTGTGAACCACTTCTAAGCCAGACTGTCCCTGTCCTCCTGGAGGAGGCATTTATTGGGCAGACATGTGATTAAAGATGTTCGCAGTCCAGTTTGAAGGGGAAATTAGCTCAGACTTGGAGGGAGGGGGCAGACCAGGGAAGGTTCTCGGAGAATTGATGCCTACACATGATTCCCGAACCCAACTACTTTTCAGAATTTCCAGGGAAGCCTTTGAAACTGCGCATTTCAGGATCTGTCTCCGGATCTTTTGGATCAGAATCTTCTGAGAGAGGATTGCATGTTTACACGTTTCCCCAGGTGAAACTAAAGCGGAAGTCTGATGCTGGGCTTTGGGGAGAGAAGAAACATCAAGGATGCATAGGAGCCCCCGAGGGGAGAAAGAGCACATTGGAGGAAGAACTGGAAGGCAGTGGGGCGTGACTGGCGGCGAGAAAGCAAAGCCGGCTGGAAAGGTGGGGAGAAGAACGGCCACACCGTGAAGGTCCTTGCGCTTGCGCGTAACGATAAGGACTTTCGCCTCCATCCCAAGGACAACACCGTTGGGCGAATGGAGGGTGGCAACCAGAGGAAAGAGAGGGATTGTGAGGACTGTCGGAATAAAGATGAGAGAATATGGGTGAGCCACTCAGACCCAAGCCCTTCTCCAGGGGTTTTAAGCAGCAAAGAACCAGTCCCTTTGCCCTTGTCCCATTCATCCTTCACCACCTCACGCCCATCCTTTCTATCTATATCATTTCCCACTGGGGAAAGCAGATGTAGAGGTGAAATGTACACGTTGCTTATGACCAGCTGGTCTACCCCTGCTCTTTCACTTGCATAAATGGGAATGGACACAAATTCATCAAAGCCTTCCCCCCATACCCCTCTCCGGCTGCCCTGTGTGCCTTCTTTCTCCACCTAAGACTACTTTTGTTTGCTTGTTTTAACTGATCTCACCTGTCTGACAATAGTGTGGTGTGTTTGAGTCCTCTCCCTCCAACGATGAGACTAGGCCCCCGCCCCTCAGACACACAGCAGGGTGGTATACACACTGTCTTCTCTGACATACAAGACTGTGTCCTGAGACTGCAGATCTCCTCCCTGGCTTCGTGAGAGGGGCATAATGTCATAATACAAGAATCTGAGTGGACCGGATGCACATAAAGAGAGGTGTATCATGGAGCAAGGGTAGTCTTTTGTTTTCAAGTCCCAGCCGGCCTCACTTCTCCTCCTAAGGTGCACAGATGCTGCTCAACTAGTGAAAGTGGAAATCAGGAAGAGACATCAGTGGAAAGATTTAATAAAAACATTTAGTGGTAAGGTCAAGCGATAGATCTTTGAAAACCACAAATTCCTCCCTAAGCCTCTGTTTAAGTGAATACACTTGTACTAATAAGAAGTGAGGTTTCCCTAAGCAGAGGAAGTAGATAAGCAAGATAAAACCAACCCTGTGACAACAACGGTTATTCTCTGTACCCGTAACCGCATATAAAATAAACTGTGCTTAGAGACAACTTAAAGGCATCCCCTTTGTCCAACAGGTTTTCAAACAGGACTGTTATTGAGAGAATCACCCAGTCTGGAGAATGTCAAGTTAAATGTAACTACGGATACCGGCCAACAGGTCACTCCAGGCTTCCCACGGCTTCTTGCAGCTCTGTTTCTGGTGTTCCCAAAGACAAGGAGAGTAAGCAAAGAATGACTGAGCCGGAACTTGGTTTTCTACTTTAGGTCTAACCCAAAGAAACTATTCGAACCCCAAATCAAAAGATGGACAGTCCAGAAATCTTAGTCTTCCCTACTCAGAAGTATTTTCTCTTAAAGCCAGCCCAATATGTTGAAAAGAGTATTCACAGGTTAAAAACATCAGATAAAGGTCATTACTGAGATCTAAAAATCAATTTTCGGTCCAAGAAAGTTTTCATGCAAACCAATAATACTATGGAGTATATAGGAGAGTCTTTGCATTGGATTCTTGTTTTAGAAAAAAGAAATCCTTAAATATGAATTGAGTTATTACTATTCTGATGCTGTAGTTTAATTTGTTGAATGAAGCCAAGATCCAGATCAAAGGTAAGGCAATTTAAAATGAACACCTGAAAGCCCGAGCTCATAACTGAGCTCTCCTAAAACAGAGAAAATGGAACACAATAAAAAGTGTCACTGTTTTGAGCTATTCTTCCCAGGAGAGGGAAAGAAAAATGGAGCAATAAACAGGAGCAGAGAAATGCAGGGGTGATAAGGAAACCAGAATATTCTGTTATCCATGAGCAGACAGCTTGTCCGTGTCTCACACTTCAGCGGAACCCAAATTCTGAATGTATAAGTGAGATCGCATAATAACTCTTTCCTTGTGTGTTTGATACAGTCTAAAGCTTGTGAATGTGGATTCAGAAACATCTGTCTTCCACATCATCTGTCTATGGCTTGCCTTAGACTCGAACCTTGGGTGGAACTAATAGCTCTCGTCATGCAAGTTGATGCGTCCAGGCGAAGGAGGTGAGAACACAGAAATATTAATACAGCCATCAGAGAAAATGCTCGAAGCCAGCAGCTGACACTGTTTAGTCTCATCGACTTACAAGGACTGGGTAGTTTTAAAAGTGAATTATGAACGCGGTTGAGGGCTTGTTTGAGGAAACTGTTGGCAGGTATCAAAACCAGACCGTTTGTGGCCACTTCTAAGATTTCGGTTGACATGAATTTGTGGTTGAGAAGCCCAAAGGACCCCTCTCTCGAGCTAGAGTTCAGCCCTTCCTAGCCTGATGCCAAATCCAAACCCGGGCATGAAAGCCAGTTTTTATGGAGTCAAAGTCACCGACAGTATATAAAGTTTTATAATCTGATTTCTACACCAGGGTTCTGGCTGTTTAAATTTCCATCATGTCGACAATGCAGAACCGAAGACACCAAACGCAGCGGGCAAGTCTAGACCTGCTCAGGGCCCAGGGGTTAAAACATTTACGCTGAGCAATTCCTTAGGCTCTAAGCCTGAAAAATCCAATATTGAAGTCAGAGTCGGTCGGTCCTAAAGAGATAACCCAGGGCAATGCAACGTCAAGGCAATAATCTTCAATTTTTTTTTCCAGCTCTAAAAGCAAATTAAATCAATGTGGCCAAAATCCAAAGTTGCAACTTCATGAATGATTATTCCAAAATCATACGTATGTTTATATCAATAAACAGCTAAGTTTTATTTCTGCATCTGCATTTAAGATACACTCAGAATCAGCACTGCATTTTACATTTATTTTATTTCTAATCATTCAAAATCCTCCAGAAAGGAACGCGATGATTTCTACAGCAATTTCATGGTCCTGACTTCAAAGAAGTCACATTATTTTTCTAGATTCACACAGCCATGTGGATGGTGAGATCACAGGACTGCCTATTTCTGCTGCTCTGCTTGGCAGGTCATGTCTAGTCTCCAGTTGGGCAGTTCAGTGACATAGAACCAGCACTTCATTTTGAGGCGTGAGACCTGACTAGGAGCCCACGCTCTGCTACTCCCTGGCCCGATGATCTTGGGCTAATTTGCTGTGATCCACACTTTTGACTTGCCTTATTTCTATCCCCTTTAAAACCACATTCCCATCAGTTCTGTTCTTAAGTTCTTTAACTTTTGCTATTAAACATTCTTATTGCAGCTCCTGGGATCATGCTTTTATGAAATATTGATATAATAATGCATGGAATTTCAAGCTGTCTAACCATTGCATAAATGTGGCCCATGGAGCAGAATATTGTGGTTATAATATTAACAGCAAAGCCTCCGGAGCCAACTCCCTAGGTTTGCGTCCCACCTGTGACACCTGCTAGTTGTGTAACCTTGAGCCAGTTTCTTAACTTCTTGATGTCTGAGGTTGTAGAAGGCATCTACTTTATGCCTTTTATTTCCTTCTTCTCCATTTTCTTTTCATACTATTTATTTTTTTAATTGACATAATAATTGTATATATTTTATGTGGCACATAGGGATGTTTTGAGACATATAATGTACATGTGACATATAATGATCAGATCAGGATAATCATTTCTTTAATAAGGAAAATAAGATCCATACCTCATTCAATAATTATGGAGAATTAAAACCAATAATTCATGTCAAGTTATTTTTAAAAGTGCCTAATGCACAGTCTAGTGCTAAATGGTCTGTTTTTATCAAATCAATATTTGTACATAATTCAAAAAGTAAAATAGTACTGGGTGGAAGGAAGGGGCTATGAGGTTCTAACTATCCTATCAACAGAATTTCCAACCTTCTGGGATAGTTTTCCTGCCAATTCTTGAGCCTATCCAAGGCCCAGAGTCTGCAAAACAATAAAAGGATTTTTCATAGATTTCAGATAAGTGTGTTTCTAGCTCCCCTCTGCCTTCCGTCTTCTGGAATTTCATTGATACTTCTAATCCACTGTGCACCCTCTCTCGGTCTCTTTGTCCTTTGGTTTTCAGCCTTCTAAACTGACTTACTGTCAACTTTGAAACACTTGGGAGTAAGCAAGCGCCCCTGTGTGTTCAGTCCACTGCAGTATTTGATAATGTTAAATATTTGACTATTGTTATTAATACACAGTAGTATTACCTAATATTACTATTGTAATAACCATTGCTCATGTCCCCTGGTCACTATGAATCTAAAAAGTTCAAATAAGGAAGTCTTGGTGAAAAATCAGAAGTTGGGTGCCATTCGTGTATCTCAGCCTGGCTCTGAATAGTCCCAGAAGTGGAAAATTCTTTCTCTTCCCTCTCAACTCAATTGTACCCCGTTAGTGGCTTTCCTGAAACTTTCTGGGTTCCTTTCCTCCAGTAACTTTTTAATAGGCTCCCTGATGACACGTTGACCTCCCAGTGACCCTTTGGTTCTCTGCAAGTCCATCTTTCACAAACCCATGTTAGCATTTCCACAATTTCCTTCATCCCTTACTGTTTCCAATTGCCCTGGTTGGCTTTTCTCCTTGTCAGGTCATCAGCGGGTCTCAATAATTCGGCTCACAGATCACTGACCCAAGTGAGGCATCACTAAGCTTCAGATTAAGTCCTTTAACTGTGGCATGTGATCCTGAGCTCCCCCAAGAAAAGGCTCTGTGTGTGGGTGAAACAACAAAGAAAATAAGAGTAAACAACTGCCTCCCAGAACGTGTCCAATAATCCCACAAAGAAGTAGCACAGGAAAAAATGGTGTATCACAGCCAAAGAGGTGAGAATTCAGCGTGTTCTATGACCTGGGGTTGTGGAAAGAGTTCGGCAGCAAGGCTGAACAGAGACCAGCAGGGACCTCACATCTGTCCCGGATTGTGCAAACAGAGAGAAATAAGGATGACTTTTCTCCCCTGCTTAACTTGGAGTTTCTCAAAGGGAAGAGCCAAGAAGCTTTGTTTGCCTGGAATATGAATTATTGGCAATCCCCCCACAGACCTTTAGATACAAGGACTCAAATTTCTCAAGCAAGCTTTAATTTCCGTGACGGTTTCCTTCCACCTTTCTTAGTGCACAATCCATCTCTCTCTTTCCACCTTCCTCTGTGTAATCATTGTACAGAGAGAATTGGGATTCTGGGTGCAAATGAGATCTCTGCTATTCTGAAAGTTTCCCTTGACTTTGGGATTCTCCCCTTATTTACGTAAGTATGTTCTACAGAGATGTAAGTGCCCTAAAAAAGACCGTCATGTACCTGAAACCTCTGATTTTACGCGGGAGATCCCAGCTCTATCGCAAAAGAGTAGAGTACGAATGTAAGGAAATAGTATGAAGATACAACCTCACAACCACAAAAGTAAAGAGGCTTGAAAGGACGTGCAAAAGGGCGATTGTTTGGCAACTTCCTTTCTATCAAAAGACAATACTACCAGATGGAGCTAGGATAAACATACGGTGAATCACACAATGTATGAGTACAGTTAGGTAATGGAATAATTTAGGTGAAGATACTTTAGTTGGCTGAAAACTCCTGAATTGTAATTGTTTGATACAAAAGAAATGCTGGCAAAATCTCAAGATAGAAATCCCTAGTTGATTTAACTCACCATTCCCAGCGTCCCTCAGCAAACCTCCCAGTAAGTTGAGGACACTTGCCAGTGGCACGAACTATTTTGGTTTCATGGAAGATTGTTTATCTTGGCTGCTAAAATTCCACATGTCATCCCCTACCTTCTCATGGGTTGGATGAAACTGAATTCACAGAAGAGATAAGAAAACTTGCTTTGTGGAATAAAATAAAGGAAGTACATTTTGATTTATCAGATACTTCGTAAAATGAATGAAGACATATATACATATTCTTTAAATATCCCTCTACCATCTGTTGCCTTCTACATCCTTACCTCCCCCAAACCAGATATTAGCAAGAATGCACAATGGGAATTTATACCAGCCATAAACCATTCAAGAGATGACCCCGTTTTTTTGTTTGTTTGAATCAGGGTCTCTCTCTGTTGCTCAGGCTGGAGTGCAGTGGCATCATCATAGCTCACTGCAACCTCAAACTCCTGGGCTCAAGCGATCCTCCTGCCTCAGCCTCCCGAGTAGTTGGGACTACAGTTGCATGTCACCCCCCCCCCCCTCATTTTTTTTTTTTTAATAAAGCAGCCTCTCTTGTCCAGTTGCAACACTGAGTTAATTATAATTTCCACCATCAATACCCAGTTGTAAATAAACTAATAAAAATAACAGAATATCTTATCATAGAAGTGACTTTCAAATAATTCTTTTCGTCCGTATTTTTTTTTTCTGGTAAACACAGGATTTAATTTTCCCACAGTCATGTCTGTAGGAAAATTAAAGTGGTTATGGAAAAGAAAATGTGAGAGGTTTCTTATTAATAAATCATGGGAAACCATGACCCATGGAGCAAAAAAAAAAAAAAAAAAGTGACAATGGGAGGGAGTATTTGACAAACTCTAATTAAAAATACCAATATGGCTTAAGGTTCTCGGTCTTCCCGTAAGTGGTGATTTTAAAATAATATTTTAAAGCTTGCACCACGCTAGGAACGATGCAGCTGCCGTGCTGTTTTTCTTGGCAAGCTCAGGCCTGATGGATCCTCTGTGGGTACTGAATAAACCTGAGCTTCAGAGCTCAGCAACTCTAGAACCAGACTGCCGGATGGTTCTCCGGAGAGTTCAAATATTTGAGTGCAAAGACATGTATAAAACTCACTTCTTGTTTGGATGCAAGGAAATATGGACACTTAACCAGGTGTGAAAACATGATGGAGCTTCCGTGAATGTGGGGTCGGGTATTGCTGCTCTCACGGGAAGACGGGAAAGGAGGCTTCTCGAGCCACAGACTCTCTGCAGAAAAACTCAGCTCCCCAAACTGCACGAAGGAGAAGTGTCCACCTCTACTTTGTTGACCTGGTTTCCTTGGGGCTTTCAATTAGGAGCACATTCCTTTTCTGCCTTTGCTGTTTTCCAAGTTTAGTTCAGGTCAATAAGCACCTGAAGCTTTTTGGACAGCAAATAATAAGCTTAATCAGCCTCCTGATGAGTGAAAATGCTCTCTGGGTCTTGCAGCACTTGAGCCTTTGGCATTTTCCTATTCAAGAAAAGCCCAGATAATATCTGGGATCAAATGTAGTTGATGAGATTTGAAGTGCCCAAACACTTACTCCTTTTTTTCTTTTTTAAAGAGAACTTAGCCCTATTCCACTCAAAAAAGTAGATGGTTAAGTGCATGGTTTTCTCACCCCAAATCTTCCATCTTTTCCAAAGTTTTCTGTAGAGCCCCAACTTAAAAGTGGTAAGAAATTTCTGCAGCATAATTGGTTGCACGTGGGACACGAAGAGACCAAGGAAGAGAATGTTTCGAACTCAGCAAACAGCTGAAAAACACAATCTTCATGTCCGTAGAAGTTACAAACTCCATTTAATTTGAGGAGGGCTGGTAGAAATTGACCTACCAGTTTATGGAAATCAACAGTCCATGAACAACTCACGGTGGCCTTTTCAGCAGCACATCTGTGACTTTCACTGGTAAATTAACTTGGTTCAGGTTACTATTCATAAACAAAAAGAATACCTTTAACTATTTTATTTTTACCTATTTTTGGTAAAATCAAATTTATGTTTTTAGGAGGCCTTTTTCTATCTATCCATGTGAATAAATTAGTAGGTAGTTCCAGGCGCTCTGTATTATTCTTCTTGCAGCTCTCTTACAGGAGACCATCTCTTTCTGATTACTTAAGCAACAGCTAAGAGGCTGTTGCAGTAAACGTCAAGTGGAATGAGGTCTGTGTCACAGGTGACAGTGAGGTGACAGTGAGGCTGGAAGTCAGGGACAGATGGGAGAAACAGAAGAAAGGAGGGATCCAAGACTTGGATGTGATGGAGGAGGGCACGAGAGGGCCACTGTGAGGTTCCAAGCCAGAGTGACCAGGACCATTATGTTACCAAGGACAGAGGGAACTTGTCTTAGATATGTGTCCAAGTCCAGCCTTGAAGAGCGAGGACTGCAGCATAGAAGGAGACGAAGAACCAGAAACGCAGACTGGTGGTGGGGAAGGTTCTGCACAAGAGAGGACCCTGTTTTAGTTTGTCTTGTGCTGCCGCAACAGAATATTTGAGACTGGGCAATTTACAAAGAACAGAGATGTATTTATTACAATTCTGGAGACCAGGAAGTCCAAGATCGAGGGATCCTCATCTGGCAAGGGCTTTCTTGCTGTGTCATCCCATGACAGAAGGTGGAAGG
>NW_012142412.1:4240120-4375096 GCF_000956105.1 Propithecus coquereli
TTTTTTTTTTTTTTTTGTCTGAAGGGTGATTTTACTCTCTGCTTTCAGCAATAGTCAGTGGTTCTTCTCCCCCATCAATAGCAAGAAAGGAAGCATAACATGGCCCCGATGTTGGGAAGAAACAACGGAGGGTGTTGAGAGGGGTCCATTGGGGAAAATAGACCAGTCAGAAGGAAACAGCTGAATGGCATCTTCAGGGACAGTCTGCAAGAGAGGGCTCCGCGTTGAGGGCAGCTGAGAGCAAGGCACTTAGCAGAGGCCAACACTAAAGGCCCGAAGAGCCCAGGGCCCAGGGAAAAGAAGACCTTTTAACTTCCGTGAGCAACACTTGTTATCCTGCAAGAGGGTGCGGGGGGGATCAGGCCTCAAGCTCCAGACATCCTGATTCAGTAGGTGTGGGGTAGGGCCAATAAATGTGCCTGTTTAACAGACTCCCGGGCAGTGCCAACGCCGCTGGTGCTGTGGACGGACATTTCTCCAAGAGAGCTTGGTTAGTAGTCAAGAGACGGGAATTTCGTGGGAAACTCCTTCTCCCTTTTCCTTCCACAGACAGTGCAATGGCATGATCTGTTAGGCCTCTTAGGAGAACATGGTGTTGACTCGCTTGCAGGTGAGGAACATCAGTCTGTCCAGCAGGGCCATTTCCCAGGAAGCAGGACAGGAGGCTCATTGCTGTGTGTCGGTTCTTTGAGCCAGAATCATCTCTCCCAAGCGTCACATTGGAAAAATTTGGGGAAATGGTTCAAATGTACATCTATAGCTTTTGGGACCCTTCTCTAAATTAAAGGGAAGGCTTGTTATTCTGCTGCTTCATGTTCTCACTCTTTAAGACAAAACTCAAGCTATCCCTGCATATTATACCAGGACTATTTTCCCTCCCCTTCTTCACAGCCGTGTTTTGCCTCTAGGCCTCTTAAGAGTCCTTGGAGACTTTTGAACACCTGTTAAGAGAACTGAGAATCACATTAGTTCTGGAAGGAAAGCTGAGATTGTCAAACACATTGGCTTTGTTTGGTGTTGACCTTGATTGGGTGGTGATGGGATCAGGCAGTCCCAAAGGAAAACTGCAGGGATATACATAATACTTTTAACTGAAAAAACTCAATGACTCCCAGGCAGGTATATTCCGTTTGGCCACCTAAAAATTGTGTCCCCAGGTGAGCAAGACAGCCACTTTAGCTGTCGGTTAAAAAGCCTCACTTCCATTGCAAAACCATTTCAGCACTTGTTCATTAAATTTAAGACATCAAAGAGGATTTGCAAATCTGGAAAACATTTATGAAAAATTTAAATGGGGTGTCACTTTGGCAGTGTAAGTGGCATGAACTGTTTGATTTTCAAGTATTTACAGATGTATCTGACTCTTGGATTAATGCGTATATTTTTCAGGAGAAATTTTGTATGCAAAGTTTTGACTAAATTTGCCTGAGTGAGGAAAATTAGTTTAAATTTATATAGTGTAGAACCGTTCTCCTGTAAGTAGCGTGTGTGTCTTTCTCTCTACGCGTATGAGAAAATAGAAATATTTTCCCCCTAAATTTGTACTGTATTATAGCTCTTCATGTCAAAAATTCTGCATAAGAAGATTTAAGAACTTAATGTTCTATCCCCATTTTTGTTTAGAATTCCTAAGTTCCAAAGTTGCCAAATCTTTTCTGTCCTGGTTCGTTATTTATGTTTGGGAACTTTCTTTAAATAACTATCTGGAAACTGGTCACACAAGACAATGCCAAAAGACAATGTGAACCAAGAACACATCTGGCCCTCTGCAAGTCTAGAAGTTTTCTCAAATACTGTTTTTCCGCCAGAAATTCCAGTAAATGAATGATGCTGTGACTCAAAACTCCAACCCTTGGGAAATGAAGGGAGAAAGTTCAGGGTTTTTGCATAGACTATTTCGAAAGATTAAGCATTTTCTGTCGTTCGCATTTTAGTTATTACTAATGTCACTTTTTACTCCTGAGATGATTTGATGTGACTTATAAAAGTACATACAATACTTTTAAAAGCAAGCCAAGAAAATGGGGAAAAGGGAAAAATAATTGCCATACGTATATTTCACTAGCAGCTGGCTGCATATGCGGACCTGAATTTTCTAACAGCCAACCCAGAAAAGAAAACATTCTTTTTGAAACTATTAGGACAAAAAAAAAGAAAAAGAAAATCAATTGCTCAAGAGAAGTATAACTGGTCTTGGTACTGAGACCTGCATGAAAATTTTTACGTGGGTCAGTTCACTTTATAATATTCTTAACAGCTTTCTTCCATGATGCAGTAATGAGTTTCAAGAGACTGAGTTCTTTACACACCTCAATGAAGGCCAATGGCTCAACCCCAAAGGAGAGCTCAACTAGAATAGTACAATGAAGGAGCAGAATGGTGTGTTCCAGAAAATCAGCTGCACCCCAGGCTGGCTGAATCCAAGAAGAAAATGTTACGTACATAGCAAAATAGATGGACCATGTATCCTTCATGCAACCCTCCCTAGATGTTAGTATCTTGAAACCAAGCCTTTGAAGAATGTTGAACAATGTCCCACAATTCTCCTCCTCCATATGACCTAGGGAGCTTTTTAAAAATACATATCTTAGGCATCGCCCTGGGTCTAACATAGCAGAATCTCTGAGTGAGTATCTTGGGTATCTGTATTTTGTAACTCTCCTCTGGTGGTTCTAAAGGGCAATCACGTTTTGCTACCACTGCTCTTAAGTGTTTGACACTGTTAATCCTTCACGAACGTGCTTCTCCCAACGCCTTCTGTGACTCTGAACCCTCTTGCTTGAGCCTTTAACTTTTTCACATATGCTGCTCAGAGTCTGCCTCTTTCTCTTGTTCCCTAAATAGTTGTGGCCCCTCCTTAATTTGTTCTCTTCCATTTTACACGTAGCAACACAGACATATACAGTCAACCACCCCCCCAAAAAACTTCTCTGTCCAAAACTACCTTTCTCCAGCCACAGTACATTTTCAACTGCCTGCCAGACATCATCACGTGAATTTCTTATCAGTCTTTTAAATCCATACCCAGCTCAATTGGTCATCTCTTCTTCTTCATCAACTCCATCACCAACAGTACATTTCCAGTTACACAAATTTGAAACCTCAAAGTCAATGTCCTTGCTCTCTTGGCCTCATCACCACCATCAATCAGTTACCAAGCCCTCTTAATGGTATTTCTAAAATATCAACCTCATATGTTGGTTCACTGTCTTCTCTCTGCTACTACCTTAAGTTGGGTCGTCATTGCATCTCACCTGGAATGATCGGCCTCTGTAATATCCCGTAGTCTAGACACTTTGGGGAGAGTTGGAATAGCTTGGAAAGGGTTAAGTTTGAGATTCCCAAAGCACACCTCATCCTTTAAAGCCTTGTTTTCTTTTGCTTACCAGAATAAGTTGTGATGTCTTCGGATCTCAATCTGCCTTTCCAAACATCCGTAACTCCGTACAACTGCTGCACTTCCCTAACTCTTTGTCAATGTGCATACTGTTTCCTCCAGTGGAAACATCTCTCTGCTGCTGCCCCAAATGTGGTCCAAATCCTACCCAGTCTTCAGGGCCTGTCGACCGTGTATCCCACATACCAATTAGAATAATGTCTTTCCCAAAGTTGGAGTTCAACTCATATAGAATGAATGAGTGAATAAATATTCATTTCAGAGTTTTCTTTTGGCTGCATCATCTAGGGAAGTAAGATCTTTTTTTTCCAATCATTTCACATTTATTTGACTCAGTCATTTTAGGGGGAAAGCCTTTTTGGCTGGCTTTGGTACTTCTTAACAGCGAAAGAGAAAAAGGGATACTTCGCAAGAGGCAGAAAACCTTTCAAGTGGACCACATGTCATACCTTTTTAAGGACACATTTTTCACACCACGAATCAGGGCATCTGTGAGTGACGAGCCTCATCATGACACAGGGAAATCCACGGGAGAGGAACGTGCCCGAGGTCACGAGACCAGGCAGCTCAGCGCAGGAGCAATAGCCCAGTCGGCAAAGAAGCATGGGGGCTTGGAAGCATCATTGGCTCTTCACCTGCCTGCTATTACAGGTGCAATGACACCATGGGACACTGTGATTTATCAGAAGAAAACAGCCTGGTAATAGGAGTAGAACTAGACCTCATTAAGATGAAACAGTGTCTGTTATCCTTGAGTCAGACAAAAGAGAATATGAAATTGATGTGGTCAGCATTGCTGCCACGCTGCATTTGAAAAGAATCAGACCAAGTGGCAATTGACAGCTCTTTGGGAGGAAAAGACCCACAAATGAAATAGAAGCATGTTGAATGTAAACCTCTGGTCTTAAAATGCATTAAAATATGACTTTCCATTTGATTTCCTTCCACAGTGAGATCATTCAGAACCAATGCCTAAAAGGAACAAGGTGTATACATTGAATAAGCTTTTGCTGAAGCCCTCCAGCAAAGGGTGGGGGTAGGATTAATTTAATTACCAGACTACCATCCTCTTGCAATAAGTACAGGCATGTTTCTGAAAATGCTGAAAAGACAAAAAGTGCATCATGAAAGACGGGTGGGAAGGAACAATTAATTGGTGACACTTGACTTGGAGAATATTACCGTCCCTGGCCAGAGTCCTCAAAGAACCTTAACTGTTAAATGAAGGGGCTGTCAGTGTGCCAGCGTTACTTTGCTTCTTGCCACCTCCCAAAACTGTAGTTAAGGTAAGGCGGAAGCATTTGTTCAGGGTGCCCCTTAGCTAGCGAGCATGCCACTGTCTGCAAAATCGAGACACTCTTCATGCAGATGAAAAGTCTACCTCGTCGAGTTCCTTTTAAAAATAAAGCCAACCTGCTTTTGTCCACGAAGCAAGTGGTAGCTAGTGGCCTTTCACTCCATGACAGATTTGGTACTGCTTGTTGTTGTTTATTGTTATTTATTGATTAACAAAAGAAAACTTAGTGATCACTTTTTCCCCCCCAATAAAAATATCTTTTATTCATGTTTTCCATTCAAATCCTTCAAAGCTACTACCTTTTTGGTCTCCAACCCAGGGAAGCATCTCCAACCTTTTATTTGCCAGTCTTTGATCCCCCTTCCTGCCCTCGACACATTTCCAAAACAACCAAAGAACAACATTGAGCTAAGGAAGGAGCCCTTAGGCTCCTTCAGGAAGAAGCAGAGGTCAAATCTATTCTGAGGCCCTTATCTGGGGAGCCTGGCACACAGAAGAGGAAGGTTCCACTGTTCCCTCCTGGCTACGATGTCCCGTCTTCCTTCTCTTAGTGGTTAATGACTTTTAAAGTGACAAGCTTTTGGACTTGAAATAATGTGAGGACGTATTTTAAAAAGAATGAACATTCTACTTCTTAATTTTGAGAACTTCAAGTGAGATACATCTATATATGTGGTAGGTGTTACATTCTTTAAACCTAAATTTCTTGTTAGACCATTTCGCTAGAACAAAATGTGTACGGAATAAATCTCTGGAAAGCATCATCTTCTTGGACAACCAGCTCTTCTTCAGTCAACTGTGACAGCAATAATAAAAGAGTGCAGTTCTGTGCTGTGGGAAATGGCAAAGTAAACAAAAAAAGTGCAATATGTTCCTTGCTGAGATTTGCTTTGAAACATGACCCCATGATCATTGCCAAGGAGGGGAATACTTTCCCATCCTTCTTCAGAAACCTACCTCATCTGAACTTAAAACTAAGAAACAACGGCTTTTCTGATTTTAATCTTACTTCTTCAAATAAATAAATTCTTCCAACAGGGCAAAGGGACAATACGATTAATAAAAACAAAACCACATTGAGTATGGAGTCTTGGGACTCCCTGAGTCAGTTCTAAAAGCTTTTTGACATACCTTCCCCCCACCTGCAAGGTAGGATGCAACAACTGACATCTCGTAGATTGAGGAAAATTCATCCATGACAATAAAAAGAAAGCTTCTCCTGAAAGCACTTTGTGAATATTTATTTTAAATCGCAGCATTGACACTATTTTAAGGAACTTTCTTAAGGAACTCATCTTTTTCACTTTGGCCCTCCTGGTAAATTTTTGCCAAGGAGAATTGCAACAGAAGACAACAGAGTTAAAAAACAAAACAAAACATTTTCCCAGATCCTAGAGCTGACATAAATATGGCACGTGTGATGTATGGCAGACTGAGAGGAAGGAGGGAACCTCACGCAGACCCGCCCCAGAACCTTCTGCCAACACACCCCTATAAGGTTATTTCACCAGTCAAGGGGAGATGGCAGAGTTTACTCTCAAATTGATACTGGGGCCAGAAAACAAGCAAACACTGCAAAAAATCATCACTCTTTCATTGTCACTGTGGAAAATCAACATCTCCTTTGCTCTCGATTTAGCATACGGCAAAGAGTTATTTGTTAATGAATTCTATGTTTATGAATTAAAACGAGTTTTTGGGTGTGATTTGGAAAAAAAAAAAAAGTGGAAATCCCACAAACAGAAGAACTACCATTTCACATTAATATAATTCCCTCTCCCACCCATTTCTCACAATCATGTACTCTTGATATATTTAATCTTTTGCAATGGTTCCCATAGCAACTCATCCTGGTAGTGGCACAGCTGAAGGCTACTGTAGTCTTGAAACCCAGCCCTGCCCTGAGCAGGGTTTTTTTTTTTTTCTTTTTCTTTTCTCTCTCTTTTCATTTATTTGTTTATATTAAACCTTGGGTACTCTTTGCACTGACCATTAGAATCCTGCCAGAGATGAGAACATGAGTTTTCTCTCTCTCTTTTTTTTAGGACTAAAATATGTGTTGTTTTTGTTTTGTTTTGTTTATGATTTTCCAAGCAGAGGCCCTGATCCATTGAAATGTGTTCTTCCCCATCATCATGCAAAACTCCTTAACAGCATGTATGAACATGAGGAGGTACTCTTTAAGGGGTATTAATTAAAAATGTGTCCCCAATGAGCAAAAACATTACCTCAGGAGTTCAAGATGCTGGAAATCCCCTGTGTAAAAATTCATGGGTGACACACACAGGATTTGCAACGGCAGCTTTCGGATCATGTAATGCTCAAGAATTCAAATGGTAGGACACACTTCTCATTTCCTTCCTGCAATTTGTTTCTCTGCCCCCAGATAATACCAGCTCTGAGGAGTGGGCTCGGGGACTAGAAGATCAAATATTATTATTAATCACTGTAATTACTTTTCTTGACCCAGGTGGAGCTGGGAAGCAAACCAAACTCTCTCGAGTGCAGTCGTAACTAAAACATGTTGCCGAGCCACCATTACCTCATCCTTAGTCATCTTCAACTGGAAGAAATGTTACTGCAAATTATTTTTCTAAAATATAATTGAGCTGGTTTATTTACATACATTCCACTCATAAAAGATGAGGTTTAAAGTGCTTCTCCCTGAAGATAGAGAAAAATCTTGTTTCTAAATCCCAAATGGGCAAAAAACTTCAATGTAAACAAAATTAATTTAAAAGTTACTTACAGAGTTCATCATGGTGGCGCACACCTGTAGTTCCAGCTACACGGGAGGCTGAGGTGGGAGGATCCCTTGAGGCCAGGAGTTGGAGGCTGCAGTGAGCTATGATTGCACCACTGTACTCTAGCCTGGGTGACATGGGGAGATCCCGTCTGTAAAAAAAAAAAAAAAGGAAAGAAAAAAAAGAGTTACTTCTGTACATTGGTATGAGAATACACTCGTGCTTACCAGTTGAAGATGTTTCAGAATGAATAATACTTAAGTACCTTGTTTGAAATTATAGCACTTATACTTCTAATAAATTAGGGGTATATCTCTTTTCTAATAAATGTACATCTAGGGTCTCCATCACTGCAATACTCTATAGCAGTGGTCCCCAGCCTTTTTGGCACCAGGGACTGGTTTCATAGAAGACAATTTTTCCACGGAAGGGAGGGGGCAGAGGGGTGAGTGTGAAGGGTAGTCAGAGCTCAGGCGGTGATGGGAGTGATGGGGAGGAGAGCAGCTGTAGATACAAATGAAGCTTCACTCCTCCGGCTCACCCACCGCTCCCCTCGTGCTGTGCATCCCCACCCCCTTTTCTAAGTTTCACAGAAGACAATTTTTCCACAGACAGGAGGTGGGGGAGCAGCAGACCTCTGCGGCCTTAAGGGGTTGAGGACTGTAGCTCTATAGGGTGCCATTTGCATTGAAGAAACCATAGATTTGTGTACTTATTATGCCCATTCTCCAGCAGATGGAATTAAAATGGTTTTATCTCAAATAAACCAAAAACAGCATATTATGACAATTTTCTTAGAGTAGAAAGTAAACTCTCCCGAGGAAACTGTGTCACTTTCTAATTTACGCAGAAGCAAATAGTAAATACATTAAATACATTCCATTTAAAGCCATCAATATGGGATCTAGAATACACCAAAATATTCTGATCGAGATTTATGCTCAAATAAAACTACCAGTTATTTTGTACTGTACTCAACAGCAATTAGAAAGGCTGTTTGAATTTTTCAACCAATGGATTTACTATCGGACAGTCAACTTTGAGACTACTTGGACTCAACATTATTGACCATTTATTAAAATGTCACTGTGACTTAGCTCTGTGGGCAGCAGGAAACCAAAGCTTTCATTTTCGCAATCTAGCTCAGACACACTGCATTTTTATATCATTTGGGTCATGTCAATTTACCCCCAGCTCGTCTAGTTTCTTAACCCCCCAAAAATAAATAAATTATAGACTCCTTAAGATCTCTTTGTATATTTCATAACATTATACATTTGATCCACTGATGCTCTCAGAAATGTATAATTGCATTGCAAAGACCTACATCCTTAAAAATTATTCATATTTTGTAGGTCAAATGGCAGCATGTGAGAGGAATAGTCCAATTCCTATTTTCTTTTTAAAAAATATATATTGAGGTATAATTGACGTAAAATAAATTACGCATAAAGTATACAATTTGATAAGTTTGATGTATGTACATAGTCATCACCACAATCAAGATAACGAACATTCCCAGCACCCAGATAAATTCCTCATGTCCCTTAGTAATCCTTCCTTTTCGCCTCCCCCAGGCAACCCCATAGATGAGTTCGTATTTCCTAGAATTTTATGTAAACAGAATTATATATATGAATTCTTTTTTTGGTCTGGCTTCCTTCACCTATTATAATTATTCTGAGATTCCATCATGCTGTTGTGAATATTGATAGTTTGTTTCATTTCTGTTGCTAGGCTGTACTCCCCTGCATGGAAGTACCAGGGTTTGTTGATCCATCCTCCCGTTGATGAACATTGGGGCGGTTTCCAGTTTGATGCTATTACAAACAAAGCTGCTATGAACATTTGTGTATGAATCTTTGTGTGGACATATATTTTGATTTCTAGGTGTACAGTAGCTGGATCATATAGTAGGTATATCTTTAATTTCTTAAGAAACTGACAGTTTCCTTGTTTTCCAAAGGAGTTGTACCCTTGTGCATTTCTATCAGTAGTGTATGAGAGCTCCAGTTCCTCTACAACCTCACCAACTTTGGTATCATCAGTCTTTTTAATTTTAGACATTCTAATCCATGTGTAACGATGTGTCATTGTGGTTTTAATTTGCATTTCCCTAATTAGAATAATGTTCAGTATCTTTCTATGTGCTTATCTGCCACGTAGATATCTTCCTCCATGAAATGTCTATTCAAATCTTTTGCCCATTTTGCTTTTGTTTTGTCTGTACTTTTAGAAACTTGGAAACTTCTGTATATATGATGGGTAGAAGTTCCTTACTGATATTTAATTTGTAAATGTTTTCTCCCTGTCAGTGGCTGTCTTTTTATTCTCTTCACAGTGTCTTTCAAAGAGCAGAGTTCTTAATTTGAATGAAGTCTAATTTATCAAACGTTTTTCTTCTGCGGACTGTGCTTTTGGTGTTGTATGTAAGAAATCTTCGCCTTACCAAACATTACAGTGACTTCCTCCTATGTTTTCTTTTAGCAATTTTATAGTTTTATGTTTCACGTTTGGGTCCATAATCCAGTTAGAGTTAATATCTGCATGTGGTATGAGGTGTGGACCAGTTATTTTTGCATCTATGGTAATCCAGTTGTTTCAGTGTAACTTAGTGAAAGACTATTCTTTTTCCTCTAAATTACCTTAGCAACTTTTTCAAAAATTCACTTAATATAAATGTGTAGGTCCATTTATGGATACTGTATCCTGGATTTATCTGTTTATCTCTGCAGTTTATCAATTTTTGCTTCCTGTATTTTGGACTCTGTTATTAGGTGCATTAACATTTACAATGGCTGTGCTCTATAATGAATTGATCCCTTTATCATTATGAAATGACCTTCTTTATCACTGCAATATCCTTTTCTCTGAAAGCTACTTTGTAAGATATTAATGTAGTTGCCTGTAGCTTACTTATGATTAGTGTTGGTGTCGTGTATCTTTTTCCATACTTCTACTTTTAACACATTGACTACCACATTAGAAAAAAAATGTTTTCCTTGGGGTTGTGATGTTTTATTACAAAAATAGAATAAAAACTTCAAAAACAAAACGATCCTTTCCAATGTAATGAAAACTGTGTTATTTTTTATTGTTTTCTGGGCTTGAGTTCTATGTAACTTGAAAAATAGTTCATGCAGCTCCCAAGGTTGAGTCATGTGAGTTACATATGGTTCATGAGGCCCCGGGCTCAAAACTAGTGTGAGTTAAATACAACTCACATGGCAGTTAATGTGTTAACCTAACTATGTCTTCATAGTTAAACTATGTTTCTTGCAGGCAGCAAGATGGGTTGAGTGTTTAGGGAGTGAGTAGCGACTTACTTAAGAGGTATGGATGGGAGAAGAAATAGTAAGAAAGAAAGTAGGTTATAAAGAATAGAAATAAAAGAAGAAAATAATTGTGATCATGTCTTTCTATGGCATATTATGGATCATTACTATTAATACTCTTCTTTGTAAGGGGTATTTGACACTTACAGACATGAAAGTTTCACTGACCAATGCTGACTACTTTTGACATGTCAATAAAAAATTAAAATAGCTTCCACTTTGGGATTTAGAATTAGGAATGTTAAAGACTTTTATTAATGGAGTAGAAATTTCATGATGAATTTCCTATAAGTCATTATTTTTACATGTTTAAAAATTCTTGCTTTGCACTGTGAGGCTCTTGTGTTACAAGCTGTCACATCCTATCGAGAAAGCACAGACCACTAATGCCGATGGCAGAGTGACGTGCAGAGAAGTCAGAGCATTGAGACACATGGACAGAGCAACATATAAGAATCCACCTCAGCATTCAAGGGAGATACTGGGCTTAGAAGTAATGAAATCAAAGAGGAAAAAAAAAGAGCCTTGTGGTATAAACTGAGCATTTTCAAACACGTAAAAATAACTATGTGCAAGAAACGTATTATAAAATATTTATGCCATTAATAGTAACAATCATAACTTTAAAATTCCTAATTCTACAGTGGAAACACCATTTTTATTTTTTATTGACATGTTAAAAGCAGACAGAATTGTTCCAGGCTGAGTTTAAACGATCTGATTATGAGCCAACATCAAAAGTGTAGACAGTTTTAGGCAGCGATAGCAAACACCTGCTGAACTCACCATCATGTTTAATCTTGTGCTGAATTTTGAGATATAAGATCATGGTTTAAATACTTGTCTAACAAAAGAGCATCAGGCTTATGACATTGACCTTTATTTGTCTAAAACACACAGAACACTCTCTCCTGTCAATGAGAGTAGCTGTCAGGTGCTCTGTGTGCAGCTACTAAATACTCCCAAGATTACAAGTTGAGGTTTGGATAATAAGTATACATTTAATCAGCTGGGGAAGGTGAGAAGGTGCATTACCCTGACTAATTTCAATAGTAACTCTAATGTGCTCTTAATTATATTTGGTGTCTGGTAGAGTCATTTAGTCACTGATTGCAAGGCACAGTGGCAAATACTGAGCAGGTTTATCTCTCTTTATAGATAGAGCACATTTTAAAAATAAATAAATCCGTATTCTCGAACCATGTTGTTGAGAGTATAAAACTGGGGAAACATCTTTGGAGGGCAATTTGGCAATATCTACCAAAATTGAAATGTGTTTATCTATCCTTGGACTCAGAAATTTGAGTCTAATACTTTACGCTACACATAGTTTCACATGTGTGCATAAAGGCAGGGATAGTCATTGCAGAATTGAGGTTCAAGGTAAAATATTGGAAACAGCCTAAATAGTTATCAAAAAGGGATTGGTTGAATAAATTTTGGTATTGACATGCAATGGAACAAAGTACAGCTATAAAAATAATAAGACAGTACTTCTATATATACTGCTTTGGAACATTTTCTGAGATGTGCAGATATGAAGAAAACAAAATACAAAAATAATGTGTAATATATTAGTATTTGCATAAAGGGGGGATGAGTGTAAATACCATACTTATATGACCATACGTTTTCCTCTGAAAGTATACAAGTAATCATGGCTGTCTCTGGAAAGAACTAGAAATGGGAAACCGAGGGGCAGAGGATGGAGAGAGGTTTACTTTTCATACATATCCTTTCTATCCTTTGGCTATTTTACTATGTAATATATAGCCTATTCAAAAATTAAAAATTAAAAATTCATCAAATATTAAAATGATATAAAACTCCATTATACATTTTGACATGCCTTCAAGAAAAAGTACTTGACCGGAAGATAGAGTAGAGGTACTTAAGAATGTACCAAATCCTCTTAAAATTGCATATTTAAAGGAAATGAGAAGTTTCTGATAAAACTAATGATTGTCGCAAAGAAGTCGGAAATATACACAGGAGTTAGGATGCTTCCCTTGCTTGGCACATGCACATCAGATGCCGAGAGAAAAATAACGACAGCCTTCCTGAACAGAAGACAAGCCCCAAAAGCCACTTAGTTCCTATCAGTTCCTCCTGCTTCTCTTTGGTAGCTCAGACCCTGCGGTTACTCAGCATTTTAATAAATAATGCTTTTATAAATAAACAGGTTGGTGTGGCCAGTGGGGGAAGGAGAGTCGGGAAAAGAAAAGCCTAATAAATGCTGGGTAAAAGAAACCATTTAAAATGAAATTGTTTGTGAACAAAAGAGCATGTTTACCAGGATCTGTATCTGAAAACAGTTCCTTTCAACATTCTGGAATAAACATATTTTGTCAAATTTCTACATAATGAATTGTAAATGTCAAGAATGACCTTCATTGTGCATTGCTTGTAAGTTTGTGTAAGAACATAGACTATAAGCAAATGCATCTAATAACGTAGGTCATAGGTGGTCCCACCTGGGCAACCTTGCAAAGCTTTGTAGCCCAGAGAAAGAACATCTAGGTCACAGTGAATACCTCTTTTTGTAAATTTTGTTTGAAGAAATAAAATCTAAACTTTTAGCCACTGTTTTGCATCTATAAATAGCAGGAACTTTGTTAACACTTCGCTTGCTCTCCTAACGAGTATTTTTTAATGGTCCTGGATCAAGACCTTCAGGCATCCAGGAAGTTTTTCTTTCTTTTAATTAGACACAAAGAACTTACGTTTGGTTTTTTTATTCCCCTTTTTGGCTTAAAATTGCTTCAACAATTATAAGCTAGTGGGTTAAAGGGTACAGTAGTCTTCAGTTAAAGAAGCAAGTCACCAGGTCGAGGACATACTTCAAACGTCAAATCGGCCTGGTCATGAATTGTCCATGAGAATAGTCACGTCTTAGATGAACGATTGCCTTCATCAAAGTTTAAGCATATTCCACAAGTTTCTGGATGTTTTCTTGGACAGACTCCACTCTTGTAGAACTTGACTGACTCTAAATACGACTTACAAGGAGATTAAAAGCATATGCTTCCTATAACACTCACAGGTGGCCACATTTTAAAGCACTGAACCGATGCCAAAGGCAGAAAACAATTTTTGTGGAAGAGATACGAAGAGAGAAAAAAAAGGAAAACTGAGAGATAATAAAAAGAGGGATCCATCAGAGGATAACACAAGTTAATCTCCTCTAGAGGAACACACTCCTTTCCTGCCTTCATGCCTCACGCCCAGCCAGGGTAGCTCCCCTCTCGACTACAGCCCTAAACTCACACCTCCATTGGCCTAATTAAAGCCAGTTTTCTACCACTTCTCTCTCCATTTGAATATGTCTTGGCATCCTACCTTCATCTTGAGCAACTCTTCTCACCTACTTTGTAGTCGTTTATTGAATGTACTCATGGGGCTATACGAAAGATGGGTGAGGCATGGTTTATCATCAAACTTACAGCTGAGTAAATGTTTCATAGCTCTTGACTCTAAAGCTGGAAGCCAACAAAGTAGACCAGATTTTACCCAATGTTCCTAGCTATCCTACTCACCAGCTATTAGACTGACTTGCTGAACTGAAATACCTCCTCCTACTTCAGTTATTTCTCTTTCTGTTCACAAGATTTTCTGCACAGGGCACCAAGTATGTGCATTGCTTCCTTTGTCGGAGACAAAGGACTGTATTACTCACAGCACAGCAAGCAGCAATAGCACTGCATGCGTTTGGTTCCTTTGCCCACCCTTACGTCCCATGGGTACAAAGTAACGTGGGGGCGCAGATGGATGCTGTGTACACAGTGGGTCGGCATCAACAAGGAAATACTTTATCTGTGGCTTGGAGAGTTAGAAAGGGTCTCTCGAAATTCTCTCAGCCCTTGGGTTGTATAAACCTATGACTCTTTATGTTAGGTAGGCAAATATCAGAATGGAACCTTAGTAAATTAATCGTTTGTTGATTTTATGACTTTTTTTAAACTATTGCCAATTTATTATAAAGGATATTATAAAGAATGCAAATGAGCAGCCAAAAGAAGAGATACATAGGACAAGGTATTGGAGAAGGGGCTTCCATGCCTCTACGGGTACACCACCCTCCCAGCACCTCCATGTGTTCAGCAACCCAGAAGCTCTCCTAACTTAGTCCTTTGGGTTTTTATGGAGGCTTTATTATACGAGCATGACCAATTACATCATTGGGCATTGGTGATCAACTCAACCTTCAGCCCCTCTCTGCTGCCTGGAGGAAAGGACTGAATGTTCCAACCCTCTAATTGCAAGGTTGATCTCCCCGGCAACCAGCTGTCCATCCTGAGGCTATCCGGAAGCCCCCAGCCATCAGTCATCTCATGAGCATCCAAAAAGACACTTATCAATTCTGAAATTCCAAGTGTACTATGAGCTGTGCAGAAGGAAACGGGGACTAAGCCCAAATGTATTATTTCTCATTATAAATCACAACATCACAGCTCACCTCCAGTCTTCAAACATGGATTCCTTGCAGCCAAGGGATCCTAAAAGTCCAAAGATACTGGCACAATTCTAGAATCCCATGCAGCCATTAATAATTGTCCAGGCCATCATCATATCATATGAAAGTGTCTCCCAGGGGGAGGCCACTCAGGTTTGCAGGATTTTAGTCCATCTCATCAGCTTCCAAAAACAGTAGTGATCTCTGCAAACATACAGTGTCACCCTTTCAGGTATCTGGTATGAATGAGGTAGGAGACAATATCATCTCCTGCTTGAACCTCTTTTGAATGGTAATGTATTGGATGTTGACAGAAAACACAAGATCTCTGGGTCAGAGACAAAGGACTTTATTACTGGACTCTCTATTCTGTTCCATTAGTCTATCCATCTACTTTTATACCAGTACCATGCTGTTCGGTTACTATAGCCTTGTAGTATAATTTAAAGTCAGGTACAGTGATGCCTCCTTTGTTCATTTTGTTTAGGCTTGTTTTGGCTATTCAGGCTCTTTTCTGCTTCCATATGAAGTTTAGGATTATTTTTTCTAGATCTGTGAAAAATGACATTGATATTTTAACGGGAAGTATATTGACTCTGTAAATCACTTTGGGCAGTATGGACATTTTAACAATGCTGATTTTTTCCAATCCATGAGTATGGGATGTTTTTCCATTTGTTTGTGTCATCTGTGATTTTTTTCCATCAGTGTTTTGTAGTTATCCTTGTAGAGATCTTTCACCTCCTTGGTTAAGTATACTCCTAGGTATTTTACTTTCTTTGCAGCTATTGTAAATGGAATTGAGTTCTTGATTTGACTCTTAGCAAAGCTAGATTTTTAATGCATATCTGATTTGCTTTAGAGCCCATTCACTGTTAGGAAAATTTTCCAAAATACTAAATTATTATTTCAAGACCTGCAAGCACATGTTTATGGCCCTATCAATTTAAACACATTTTATGCTCTAAACAACTTCTCCTTTTGTGAGTAGCCAAGATAGCTCTGGGGATATTCATGGGTTTGCCACAGAGGAATGTAAGCCAAATTCTCATGTTGGAAAGCTCTGGGAAGGTAAGCTGGATAGAGATTCTCAGAATGGAGAAGTGAAAGCCAACAAGAGATGAGAAAGAAACAGAGAGGAATTTGCTCATCTTCTTCTCAATTTAAGAATGAAAGTGTAGCCAGACCCCTTGAGATTTTAGTATTTTTATTTATTTCACGTTTTTAGTGACTGAAATAATGTAAAATTGGAGTAGGCCCTTGACTGTTTGCACACATTAACTGATTGCTTCCTGTCCAGCATCCCTTATTCTCACAGCAATTATTAACTGCTGATGACTATTCCTTTGTCAAGCAGGAGGAGATAACTCCAGGGTCACAAAGAAAATCTATGAGTTTGTTTTGCAGAAGGAATGCATGCCCTGAAAAAGTTGCAAGTAGCTGCTGATGCCCAGATGTCTGTTTACTCAAGGTGTTATCTGGAACTAAAACCAACACAGACCTCTCCCTACCTTACCCGCCACCCCACATAAAACCTTACTGCCTTATGTCTGTGACAAGACAGATCTAAGAGACCGCCCTTCTGTCTTCTTGCTTTGGCCAAATCAAATAAATCTTTCTGTATCTCTAGTACCAGTGTCACAGTGTTTGGCTTTAGCTGTGCGTCAGGTACACGAGCCTGAATTTTGGGTTCTACGACAAAAGTCATTAAAGGCTAAATTCAAGGAATCTAAACCTGAATGTCTCACAGTGAGGATGTTTGAAGACCAAACATGACTCAGCTGCCCAGACCTACCTGTGAGTGGTGCCTGGCCTGAGATTCTGGGCTTCCCCTGAGGGCAGTTCTCAGATGAGGATGTTTCTACCATGATAGGACAGAAGACATTCCTCCAATGATTACCCATGGATTCACTCAGGATGGGAATCAGATTAGTCATCATAAAATAGGATTGGTGTTAAGACAGGAAAGTAATAGCTTGCTGCTCCATTCTGCAAAGGTTAAGTGGGGGCATTTTAACAGGAGCATGGAGAAACCAAAAAAGAGTGGAACAGGGTAAAATGTACCGATGGGGTTGAAGGTAGATAGACATCCCTAAGTGCCAAGTGTCTATCCAAGGAGTCTTCTGAGAACAGTCTTCAGCTATTCTGCTCCCACCGTGGATACCATACTTGGCAAAATAGAAGACCTCAAACAGGAAAATACCCAAGGAACAGAGAGCCTGAGAGAGACAGACTTTTAAAAGACTCCTACTGCTTCCCAAGGTCCTGTGTTTCCATGCCCAGTCTACAGATTTGTCATTATACACATCTTTGTGTAATAAAGTTCTGTATCACTGCATTTAGGAGTATGTACAATGTGTGTACATCCCGGGAAGGGTATGACAAACACTGCCCAAGCACCCAGAAGTACTTAAAGAGGCTATGCTCAGTGACATGGATATTACTCAAACGGAAGACTTGGCTTCTCAAGGAAGGTTATAACTAAAACAAAGTTTACTTGAGTATGCACACACCTGTTTAAGCATTGAGACACACGAAGTTCGAAAACAACACACATCCATCTACTCATTTCCAATCGTGTGACGTCTCTAGAAAGAACTTCCTCATCACAGGTGAAGTCACCACACTATCCTATCCCTTCTTAGGGACAAATGAGTCCCACTATAATTGTAGAACATTTTTGGTGTGAATGCTTGATTCAATCTGCTTTGTAGTTCTCTGATTTCCTAGGCAGAAGACATTGACAATAATATCCCATCACTTTAGAAGTAGTATTTTCATGTTACAGGGAGTAATAGGAAAGCTAGAATATGAAACCACATACATCTTTGGGGACATTTTTAGTTGCTTTCTCATCTTTATTTTTACATTTTACAGCATGAAAAATAGATTAGGTTCTTATTTCAAATATTCAGGACCAGAATAGAAGATAAGTACCTTTCCTTACCTTTATTTATTTTGACTCACTGCCGTTAGTGGCTAATTCTTATGGGTTAATAACCAGTAAATTGTATAATTAACACCTGAGAAAAGCTCATTTGTGGCTGAGAGGAGTCTCAATGTATGGAATACCAAATTTTTTAACAACCTATTCTGACATGTACATGTCAACGAAATAAATTATGACTCAGTACTGTACCACAGGACTGCTCAGGGCATATTGCAAACAGTAACAGGAGCACAGGAATGTACAACAAGAGGTTGTCACCTTATCAGTCATCTGTGTTACTGCCTACCATAGGATCTACTTAAAATACTTTATTTCAAATTATAATTAGCCTATTATTTATCACCTGGGTCAGGGATTATAGATAAAGAAACTCTGGATGATTAAATAATACCTAGAATACCTGTCTTAAAATTTTACTCGTTATTATTTAAAAAGAGAGACCGAGAGAGAAATACCTTAAATTACAAAGGGGAGAAAACCCAGAAGATGTAAATGACTGTAGCTTCCAAGTCAAATCACTTAATTTGGTGTTATGTGCTATGTTAATTTCAGTTTTCCTACAGAAGAGTAAGGCTAATTGAAGGTTTATCTGACATTTCTTCTCTCAGTGCTGCGAGTTCCATCCCTTGCCATCTCTCTCCAGCGAATTGATGCACACCCTCGCTTTCTGAGCACGCTTGGAGGCAACTGCTTCAGCAGAAGTTACGTTTTGCTGAATTCCACAGATTTAACCAGCTATGTATTAGAGAAGACAGCTTTGGCCTGAAATCCAGGAGATGGGCGCCTGGCCTCGGTGCCTCCACCAGCTTGTTCTATGACCTTGATGAAGTCATCACCTCTCTGGGACCAGATTCATCCTGTCTGATCCAAGGGGGTTTGCTTGAGATGATGTCGAGGCTACCCTCCAGCTCTGATAGGATCGTCTGTGATTATAGGATGGAAAGGTAGCCATGGCTAGAGTAGAGAAAAAAGATCAGTCACCTGGAAGGAACTAGTATAAGGTAAAAATCCAGGCCAGCAATTTGGTCCAAAAAAATGGCAGGTGGCAGGGTTTCCAGAGCTTGTTTTTCAGTTTCCTAGTTCTCATCTCGGATCTTGGAAAATGGCATCTCTAGGTGTTCTTTTCCCCGTGTTGGCATCTTCTGACTCCAAGTCAGCCCTGAAGCCAGCCCTAGTGAGGGGCTCACCTAGTCCACACTCTGCCTTTCTTCCCATATTTTCTCTCACATATTGACATGCCAGTGGCATGAAAACTGAATGGGCTGAGAAAAAAATGAAGAGAATTTATAAACACATAGCAGCAAAACAAAGAAGGTGAAGGAGTGCCCACTTCACAGAGGAATCCCAGGCAGTTTACCAAAACAGAGACTAGGAAGCAGAGATATGAGGTGTACCACATCTACCTGATGGACATGTCTCAGAACATACTGAGAGGAGAAGCAAGGGTGCCATAAGCTCAGACATTCCCAGGAATCAATGAATAAATCAAGAAATGGGGGGAAAATGCTGAAATCAGGAAGAGACTCCCAAGGGAAGAAGCTGACGTCCTGTTGCTGGCATTATTCAAATTCAGATGAGTCAGGACATCACAAAGACATAGCGCAGGGAACACCCACCAGGATCAGAGGACAGGGCGTGACTTAGCAAGTCCTTCTTGCTGGTCTGTTTTGGTGCATGGACAAAAGCCATAGGGACGCATTAAGGGCTTCAAGAATGGGAATAACATTGGGGAAATTATTCGAGTCAATAGTAATTGGACCTAGGTTTATGGGGATGTTACCAAAAGCTCGGCAGTTGTCCTCAAGGCCAAAGAACAAGAATCAGTGGTTTGGAGAGGAGGAAAGAGAAGTTTTATTACTTTGTCAGCAAACGAGGAAAAACGGTAGACCTTCTCATCTCAAAATCCAAATTTCCTGAACAGTAGCAGAAATACAGAACTTTTAAAGGGAGGGCCCCTCAGTTCCAGGCTATTGTGGGTAACTATTCTAACCATCCCATCTCTGCCAAAGACAAAGACTGTGACCTCCACCAGTGGCTCACCTGGGGGGCTGGCACCACCTGGGATGGCTGAGTTATCTCTTTTAACAAAGGGCTTAACCTGCCTCAGGGATGCAGGCCAGGCTGCAGTTCCCAGAAAGAGTGGGGGAAATTTTAAAGAGACAGGAACTATTTTTGCCATTTTTTTTTTTTCCCTCTAGCCATTCCCTGTTACATCTTCTCCACTCTCAATTTTATGCTTCCATGGCTATGGGAAGAGGGGCGACTACTCTGTTACAGGAATAGGGTAATAAATTGCTAGTATGTAGCGAGATCCAAGTGTGTTTTCCCTGCTGACACCTGAGTTTTTCATTGCCATAAAAGCAAACCGCCTCTTTACAGTGCGCACACATTTCATAACTTTTGGGTCCTCGTGGAATTTTCAGGTGGGTGAGGAGGTATGCGTGGGAAAGGAAAGGGAGTATTTTATATTCTATCTGTGTAGCTAAACATAAGACTGTCACAGAAATTTTCTGACCTGGATGGCACAGGGAGACTATTCCACCCGAGACCCCAGCTGCTTCCACTTGCCTCTTCAGTCCAACTGGAGGTGGTGACAGACTGCAGATGGAGCAGCCTGAGTCCCCTCTGCTGGAAACAGCTCCTAGGAGTGTCCTGCTAAGGAGAGGACACTGGGGGCATCATTCCTGGTATCAGGGAACACCGAAGCATGCTGGAGCGTATCCAAATGTATTCCCATTCCTCCCAGAGGACAGCTTCCTGTCACCCAAGACTGACACTTCTGTTAGAGGGGAGGGCCTCCCACTGTGACATAAAACAGGTTTGCAAGTGAATTCTGCCCCGAAACTGCAGCACTCAAGACAACAGCCATCAAAGCGACACAACACGGGCAGCAGCCCAGAGTCTCAGGTCGCTCGCCTCCCACTGGGTCCCTGAAATGGACTCCCCAGTCCTGAAATGCGCTTATCTAGTGCTGTTGTGAAACGAGTCTGCTCCTGGTTAACACGAATTTAGGTTTCATCTTCCCTGCAGTTTCTGACCAAGCTCCACCGGATGGAGTTCTTAAATTCCAACAACCTTTTCTGCAAGAACAGGGTGTCCCTCCAGGATCAAATACTTGACCTCCTTCTTAAACCGCTCAGATCCTAGTGAAAGATTATACGGAGACTAGAAAAGAATAAAGTTCCCTCCCTAAAAATCCAAACTTTTCGCCCAGTAATAAGACTTTTAAAAACCAGACTGGCTATTTAAAGTTTTTCCTGGGTTCATTAGCGCTCCGATGCCGTACCTACTGCTGGGCTGATGACAGGTGGGGATTGTACAGACATCAGTCGATCCAATTAGCACCAGGGGTCCACAAGCCAAGCACTTCCAGGCTACAAATTATTGGTGACATTTCTAAACACAGATTGACAGCCGAAGCCAGGACAGCTTTTCTCTACACCTTCGAAACATTATTGGGGAGCCAACACCCTGCCCATCTTTTCTAATCTGCTATATTAAAAATGGAGCATGCTAAGAACTTTATTGCCACACTGACTCGTATCCTCAGGTGACTGATACGTGCTGATTCTAATGAACCCAAATCAGGATTGTTAATGATGTTTACATTTTACACTTTTAGGGACATACATATGCAGGCACCCAGACTGTGTAAAGTTCATTTTTGTGATAAGATTATAGAGTCATTTGTTGACAACTGAGTCACTTCTAGACGTTCCTGTCCCTGTAAAATTTCAGACCCCTGACTTGCAATAAAGGAGTTAAAGTCCACTTCTGTTTTAAACTAGTCTTTCTCAAACCGTTCTCATAAAACAATAGTGCTCCATTAGCTGGGCCAAAATATCCCACAAGTAAAATCCAAGAATGTCAGGCACAAACTCCCAGGAAAAAGATTGAATTAATAATGACTGTCACATAGGTTTCCCCACATATATTTTTCTTAAACCCTCGGTGCTCACTCACTATGTGCCCATTAGAACTATGGTTCCCAACGCCCCACCTGCAGACTGGTACCAGTCCCTGGCCTGTTAGGAACCGGGCAGCACAGCAGGAGGTGAGTGGCAGGCTAGCAAGCAAAGCTTCGTCTGTGTTTACAGCCTCTCCCCGTCACTCGCATCACCGCCTGAGCCCCGCTTCCCCATAACCCCCTGTCTAGTGGAAAAATTGTCTTCCGTGAAACTGGTCCCTGGTGCCAAAAAGCTTGGGGACTGCTGCATTAGAAGACATTGGCAGATGACAAAACGGATGAACAAATAGCAAATAGTCAAAGGAAAACTCAGTAACAGCTGATCCTGCTGGTTCAACAGCTTGTTTCTTTTCCCATATAAGTGTGTGTTCATGGTTGTGACTTCATATCATAAACATGTAACGTGCTCCCATTAAGCTTTTCAACTTTCAAAAGAGACGGGATGTCTCTACACACAGCTCAGCTGATTGTTTAAAAATATGTGCTGACCTTAATAGAGGAAAAATACCACATGCATACTCTTGAAGGAGCTCAGGAAATTTCACCCCAAAATAGGACTCCTTGGTACAAAGAGTATTTTGAATTAAAGGCCCTTAGAGATCAACAGGCCTTGGAAGGGGCTCTTCCTCTTTCTTCATTAAAAAAACCAGAGCCATCAAAAGAACAATTGAATTCTCTTCCTCTCCCTGTTATCTCAATATATTACAGGAAAGAAGATCAAGAATGCAACCAGACCTGGCCCAAACCATTTTAAATATAATATCTGTCTCTCTGTTTAATTTAATTTGCAAGGAGGATCATTTACAAGTCAATCTGTTTCCCCCCATCCATTCATTCTCCCAAGTATCTATTTATCCTCCCAAATAACCATGATTGCCCTTAAACAGAATTACCTATATTCCTCATCTCCCCCTCCTCTCTAGAATGAGGGTGTATAAATTTCTGGATCCCACTGGGATATTGGATGACCACTCTGTGATTCTCCCTGCACACAGTAGACAGACCTCTTTCTCTGATGAATCTGTCTTAGTGTGAGTTGATCTTTCATTGAATCTTCTGTGGTGAAGGGGAGGTTTCCCCTCACCCCCACTCTCTAAACCCTTGTCAGGACTATAACTTTTAACTCATTGCCTCTCAGTAGCAAGCACAGGTCAGTTGAGAAAAACAAGACTGAAAAATACGTAGTGAATCCCTTTCTTAATAATCTAAAGCGGGAGTAAACTTTATCTGCAAAGACCAGATAGCAAATATTTTAGGCTTTGTGGGTCACGTGGTTTCTGTCTCAACTATTCAACTCTGTTGTAGCATAAACGGAGGCGTAGGCTCCACGTAAAAAAATATGTGTGATGTGTACCAATAACACTTTATTTACAGACACCGAGATTTGAGCTTTATATAATTTTCACTTCAATGAAAGAATACTTTTTTTCCAAACACTTATTTTAAAAAATCACATTTGACCCTCAGGCCATAGTTTACCAACTCCTGCCCTAAAGTCTAGATGCTTTAACACATTCACTGCCATACTAGAAAAAAAGATTTTTCCCTGGGGCCACAGTGTTTTATTAAAACACAAAAATCCTTTCTAATTTGTTATTTTTTATTGTTTTCTGTGCTGAGAGACGGGTATTATGTTTTGAATGATTTGAGCCAGGTCTCCTTGCATTCTGCAATATGCTGAGAAAACAGGGAGAGGAAGGGAAGTCCACACCCGCTTTGATCTTTTGATCAGGTCAGTACAGTTTATGCAGACAGAGCGACAGCCCCCTCCAATGCCTGCAATTCAAAATATTCTTTATACCAAGGAGTCATGTTTTGGGGTGAAATTTCCTGAGCTCCTTCAGTAGGAAGCAGCAAAGAACCCCACGACTGGTTTACTGTGAAGATGCCACCAGAACATCACACATTGTATTATGGTGTGGGCAATTTCTCTCGGGGCCTGATCACAGGGATGGTTGCACTCCTGGGAAAATAGCTCATCAAAAAACATCATAACCTATGATCACTTTCTCTATTTTCTTTATCTGCTAGAAAGCTCACAGGCCAATTTGCGCAAGTCTAGCAAGCACACTGGATTGCATAGCACATATTTTGTGTCAATATATCCCACCTTTATCTTATTTTGTAACCTAATTTTTCCTTTATAATGCATTCCACACTTTTGAAATATTATTGCATTGCATATATTGGGGCAATTAGCCTAATAAGGTGGAGTACAAATAAAATAATACAAGTAAAATATATACAAAATGCTTGTATGTCTGTGCTTAAGATTATTGGTAATTTGTTAATCAAAAGTGATGGTTTGTCATAATGTTTCCCCCCAAAATATTGTGACTTTCTGGTGTATAACCAGTAAGACCAGTGGCTTTCTGACTCATGGTAACTAAAGAATCCTCTTCCTGAAGGAAATCTTAGCCAAATGAGATCCTTGGGGAATTCTTTGAAAAACTAAAAGTTGAGCAATATCATCCAAGAGCCCTGCTAAGGATAATTTGAAAAACACTGTTCCTGGCAATGACGTCAAATACCACATAATTTGGAGAGGGTGGGGCTAGGAAGGGGAGGGTTCTGAGAAGACTGGGGGTGGTTCGTGATGTAAAGACAGAGGTGCATAGGGATGAACACAGCCTCCAGGACCAGATTGTCCGGGCTCTGCTGGTTACTATCCGTGTGACCCTGGGCAAGTCACTTACCCTTTCTACAAATCCCGTCTGCATAATCTACACCCCCTATTGTAAAAGGAGGACACTGATTAGCAAAGGTTCCTTGTGTAGGAGCCAAGGTTCCCCTTGGCCCTCTGAAGGTTCACTGAAATATCACCAACAAGATGTGGATTAAATTGGAGGGAAGGCATGCAAATTTATTTGATGTGTATACACAGAAGGCTTCAGAATGAAGATCTAAAGATACAGGGGAAATTGTTCATTTTTATGCTTGGGTTCAACAAAGTCTGGACAGCAGTGTAAAAATAGGATTGGACAAAAAGGGTATGATCTGCTGCTAATAGACAGAGTGTGGAAACCCAGCAAGGCTTGTCTGTCTAGATCATTCTGGGCCTCTCTGAGCAGCATCCCTTCCTCCTGGGTGTGGGGTAAGATCCTCTCTGCAATGGAGGTCTTATGACCTACAGGCAAACAAGGTAGGTCAGGTAATTTCTTTATGGTCAGTTTTTACACAGAATATTTTTAGGTTTTATGGCTGGCTTTTGAGAAAAAGGGCTCTGGTTTCTATGACCTGCCGTGGGGAAGAGGGATTCTAGTTTCTATGGCCAGCCTCAGGGGAGAACGGGACTGAGAGACAGGAGAAAAGGAGAAGGGCAGAGAAAACCTTTTGCTTCTGAGACTGCAGTTGACGCCTTCATTTTGGGGTGCTGTTTTCTGAGCCGCAACATGGGGAAGGTTTTGAATCATGATAAGGTGTTTAGAACAATCCCAGATCATAGCAAAACACTGTCCCTTATTCCCCTCCACCTCTTATCCGAAATTTCACAACACCTTTCCTAGTGTCTCCTCCTATTTCTCTTTCTCTCCTCCTTTCCTCACTTTCTTTATTACCTTTTCCATTGGTATATTTTTGTATTTGCCCTCTTTAATGTCAGTGTCACAGAACTGAGATGGAGACAGGGAAACTGCATCTTCATGGCTGAAGGTGTCAGGATTAAGTTGAGAAGCTTTCAAGGAGGGTTGGGAGGAAGAGCAACCTTTGTCACCCTGAAGCCATGGTGGAAAGCCCACAAGACAGAGTGCAAAGTGCACACCTGGCTTCACCCAAGGCGCTTTCACTCTCACAGTGGATTGAGCTCAACTCTGATGGTAACCCACAGGCCAAGCACTGATATTTGCTGATGTCCAGCTTGGGTCCAGCTATATCCTCACTCCTTTTATCAACCCAGCAGCTGTGATGTCAATGCTACCAAGAGGAGGTTCACATGCAGTGTGTGAAGATCATTAGTCATGTATCTTTTCATGCAAAAACACATTAAAAGCATATTTCAATCAGTGGCCAGTCGTTTCAAATGGCTTCAGTCACACAGAGTGTATTAAGGAAACAAAATGTAATATTTACTTGATAGAAGAGTATTTATTGTACACATATTCTAGCACATGCATTTGGGGATGAGGATGCGCTATTGCTCCAGAGAAATGAAAATTGGTTCTTGGGAGGTTAAAAAAACAAAACAAAACTAGGCTATTACAATGGTTTGTTGCAACATAGAGGGCCACAGTCAATAAACAGATATACAGTATATCTCTGGTATTAAAATTTCATGGACAGAGGGAGCAATTAGGAGGAAAAAGAGTCTTAAAAGGCTCCAGCAGGGATGAAGGGATGATAATGAGAAAAAGTTTGAAACATAATGTTTTAGGGGAACAAATGGATGAAAATATGGTGGCAGAAGAAACTCAAAATGCTCAGATAGAAGAGATTTTAAGGTCTAGCCTTTAACATAATTCTGATGCCCACTAAAGAGTCTAAGGGGGCCTCAGAGCTGCTGGAAGACATCATAATTGGCCGAAGTTTTAAGATTTCCTGTAGGATGGGGCTACCTTAAATCAATGCATGGCAAAGTACACTATATCGTCTGCTTAGGTCATCACCCGATTCTACAACGACTTATCACTGCAAACTGCAAAATCATTTTTTAGAAGAGAGAAATCCACTCTGTATTCTTGAATTAGAAATTATGTCTCATGAATTCCAAACCATAACAATAGCTACAGTAAAATGATTGAGATGCCCAAATTCATCAAATCTCACATTCCGTCTGGCCTATTCAAGCACACACGACGCACAAAAGAATGAGTCGCAGCCTTCCTCCTCTCTGCTATCTGTAAATAGGGAGGCATATATGAAAGATTGTGATCAAGTTTTGCCATAAACGCTCATATTTTCACAAAATGAAGACTGTGTTCTAGAGAGATTAGCTTAAAAGGTAGTTTATTAAAACAGGGTAAAAACCAGAAGTTTCAAAGAGTCCATATTAATATTCTGTTCAAATCATCCCTTGATTTCTGTTTCTAAGGGTACCATAAGACAGCTTGATTTTCATTACAGTGAAAAAAAATAATAAAACGACTCCTTTCCATTAATCAAGAAGAACCGTAAAAATAGGTTTCACTAAAAGCTAACACTGACAAGTCCAAATGGAAGGTTTGATTTTGTGAAAAGATAAAGAATCTCTTTAGAAATATTGTAATCAATTCTGAAAAACTTAATTTTTTTTTTCCTTCCATAGCTTTTCGGCTTTTGTGATCTTCAATCCCAAATGCTCCTTCGAGCAATTTTATTCTATCCCAGAGAAGAAAATGAGCTATTTAGCTCCACACTTAATGGCAAACTCCATTTCAGCATACACATTAAGCCCAGACTCCAGCAGGCTCTGATCGATACATTTGGTTATGAACCAGAGGCCCTTCCCGCAGTCAAAGATCGTCGCTGGAGATAAAGGACTGAGAGCTGTCACTGATTGATGCTCTCTCAGCAGTGCACTGACAAGCAAGGCCCCGGGAAACAGAGTAGAAAACCATATGAAGGTCCTTGGGGAAATGCTGACCAGCACGGACCTGGAATCACATCCACAAGTCAACGGAAGTGGGACCTGGTGTAGCACGTGGTACTTACTGGGAAATCTAGATTCTATCTACATATTCTGTGCCGAAAAGTTTCTATGAAAAGGGCTCTCTTGACCTCAGGCTGAGGAACCTGAGCTAACCAAGCAGGTTGCTGTCACCACACTGCTGTAAGCACACTCTACAACTAGCTTTGACTGGGTGATTGGAGTAGTTATCACAACTACGTCTTCCCAAGTATTTGGACATAGCCTAAGATACCCTGCAAGTTAGACACCTAGAAGGACAAGGGGCAATAGAGAATTAGCGATGACAAAGTCCTTCTCATGGACAGCTTCCAAGGTGACCATTTTCCTGGTTAAGACTCAGAACTACTGCACTAGACAGGTGTGTGGTCGTGCAGGTATCGTTCCTTTTTCCGAATGGCAAAGTAGAACAGACTTTCCAAACATTGTACAGTTTTCCTGCAGAACTTTGAAGCTCATTAAAAGTTTGAAGAGTAGTGGTAGTAATTCCACCAAACACATAACAAGCAATGGGAAAGAAAAAAGAGTCAGAGGGAAGCAGCCAGCAGTAATATTTTAGCAGCTAGCCACAGAGGGGCTCACACAGGTCCACAGAACACAAGGAATATTGGGTTCCTGAATGTCACACCTATATATCTTCTGAAGTGAAACCATAAATGGTTAAAATTTATATATATATATATTCTACTTATACGTGCAATACTTCATAGAGTGGTTGGAAGAGGTAAGTGAAACATCCAAAACCTTTCAACCAATGCCTGGCTGTTAAACAGAAAAATAATAATTAAGGGGGAAAACATGTTTCTAGAAAGAGCTGATGTGAAAACTGACATTTGAGTTCCAAAGTTTCCATTTGGATAAACTTGCACTTTGAGGCTTTGAGACGAAATGATTATTCACTCTCTCTGGTGCATCTGCCCATCAGTTCTTAATGTAAGGATAAAGAATCCATCTTTTTCTCGCAAAAATTTCATACAGTATAAATTCCCAGAAAAAAATTACTGTTGAAATCAGATAACCCATGTGAGAGTGTCCTGCACACACATAGTAGGCAGCTGATACAAACTAGGTCCCTTCCTAATATGTGAAAGGTCCACTTGCTTTTTTTTTTAGCCCAAACACAGGCACAGGTATACGAAAGAGACAACCAGTAATAAAATATCCCTTGGTTCTCTCCCAGGAGACCTGTATTTATTCCAACACAGTGGCCTAAACATTGCCCCTCTGGTTTTGAGGTGAATTTTGATGAGACATTATTCATTTTTTGCTATTCCAGGTAATTGATTTGAGGATGATATTTTGCCGAGTTTTCCTTTTCTTCTTTCTTTTTGGTTTTGCTTTTAAATAACAACAGCTGTGCTCTGAATCAGCTTCTTGTTTTTTTTTTTTTTTTTTTCCCCTTTTCAAGTGGCTGGAATCTGGGAGGTTTGAAAGATGCTTCTTCAAACCATTGATCAAAGATTCTTTTCCCTGAGAACTGGTTCACTCCCTTGCTGTACATTAATCAAATCCACCCCTTTTTCTCAAGCGCCCAAAGTGTTTTCTTTCCCTCCCTCTGGCTGTGCGTCTGACTCTGCGTTAGGAGGGTTGATGAAGTAGCTCTGTGGTGAGAGAGACTCAGAGGGGCTTTCATCTCAAAGGCCACAGGGCCCATTCTAGTCGTTTACTAAACTGTTAAGCCACATCTCATCTGACCCATTGGAGCCCCCGTCCTCGTGGAGTTGAAGCCAACACCCGAGAATTGCAATGACCAATCTTGCATGTTTGCGAAGCAATGACCTGCAAGGGACAGCCTCCTGGGGGTTGGGGAGGAGGGCGCGACCCTTGCACACACATCCGGGATCCTATTCCAGAGGACAATCTTCACTTTCCTCACTGCCTGCCTCTCAGCCATTTATCTTCCGTGAGTCATTTTATCGTTTACAATAAATTTTTATTGGTCATCTCTAATTCTCTTAGATTTGAAGCTCTCATTAGGAATCATCTGTGTCATCGAGAATCTACTTCTGTCTCAGTAGCGTGGGGTAGCCATGATTTCACCCCACAGAGCAAATGCAAATGCATTTCATGACCGCCCCAACTTTTGGTTTCCTGATCATATTCTGACTGCCTGCACTTCTGCTCTTTTCTGGCTTAGCCATTCCTACTCAGAGACCAGCCATTCTAACTCACAGTGAGTAAGTCAATAAATAGCTAGTATTTGCAAAACCAAAACATTGCACCCGTCCTTTAAGAAGCGAGGAGAACTGGGCTTAGAAATCTGTTGCCTAGCAACGTGGTCCTAACTTTGCTCTCCATTTTCCAAATCAGTTGATGGCCTCCTGTTGGTTTGTCAGCTTTCCAATGTAAAACTTTTCTCTTCCTTTTTAAATCAGGAATGAATTTTTTGTGGTTTTATTTATTTTTATTTTTATTTTTATTTTTTTACTTTTCAGGGAATTGACTTTAGCTATCATCACATTTTTTTCTGAATTTCACAGTCATCCTGGTTCCCTGTTTCTCAGTCAGTCCCAATTTGTTTTCCTTCCCTGATAAAAACTACTTTTAGCTTGCAACTAAGTACTATACCTAAGAACTATTTGCATATTTCTCATAAAAGGATGCAAGCCTCCGATGGAAGTTTGATTTTAATTAATAATAATAACACCAGGCAATTCAATGGTGCTCTATATTTTGCAAATGTCCTTCCATGTCCACTCATTTATTTAATTAAAATGTTAGATGCTTATCCAAGCTTCTTTGGTTTATAACACCATGCTCTAAGTTTTCTTTTTTTTGAACTAGGGTAAAGAGATTTGTCGAGCTCTCTCTTGTGGTTTTGTTTTAAATTAGGAGACAGTATCTTGTGACTGGGCTTTCACATGGTAATTTGGTATTTCCACTCCTAAGTCTGGTCAGAAATCTAGGAAAAAAATCAAAATAAAAATCTTTCATCTGCTCTTTTTCTCTTTTCTTCAACACTGAGCTCCACTGTATAAGCGATAAGCCTTGGTCAGGGGGTGTTAAACAATGCAGAACCCCGTTTCCATCTCTGCCTGCAGAGCCAGCCCCTCTGGGTCTCTGACAACCAGTGTCACAGAGACACAAGGACGCTCTGTACTCGCAGTTATCTTGATGTCTTTTTCTTGCTATTCAAGGTCTTCGAAAACTTCTCCAGACAGAAGGCAAAGAGACTCTGACAAAACATCCCCTCTATTTCATAGCAGGATAGTTTTAAATGTCACTATATGAACCACATCCTCTGCCTTAAATTGGTCCCTGAGTCTTAGTTTTGACTCACTTCCTACATGGACTAGTGTTCAGTGTCGCAGACTGCATGAGTACAGTGATTTCCATTCTTTGCAAATCCATGCCAGGGAGCAATTTCCCAGGGGGCTAGGCCCAGGTTAGACAAAATAAATCACCAAGTTTATTAAAATCCACCCGCACCTTATCTCTTTGGTAAAAATACTCGATAGGGTTTTGGTCTTTGCTTTGAGAGACTGGAAACAAAGCTTCAGCGTAACTCATCACAAAAACCAACCAGAGAGTCAATGTAAAGATGTGAATAAATTAAGTTAGATGAGGGAATTTTTCACTGCAAAGGTCTGTGTTTAGACATCAACAAAATGTAAGAGAAACAAGTGTGTCCTAAAATATCTAAATCCGTTGGCAGCTGTATTATTTGGTTTGGGTTTAAGGATATGTGAATATGTATATTTTAAGGCTCCAATTATGTACTGTAAAGAAGGAGAGAAGGAATAGACGTAAATATTCGCTCCGACTTCCCGCAACACTGTCACTGACCATGTAAACCTTAGAAGAAGCCATGGTTCCTTTGTTCCTTTTTTTATTCTTTCACACTAGAGAAAGGATTTCTCCAGAGTCTTTCCCATTCTCCCCGCTAGCCTAGCCATCACCTTTGAGTGGTTCATCTCTTTGGAAAGCAGGAGAAAAAGTGCCCAGACTTGCATACAGACAGGAATGTACGACCAAGCCTTCTGTCAAAACCATCTACACAATTTGGGGGGTTCAACCCAAAATGAGAATACCAGGCCCCTACTTCAAAAATTATTGAGAATGTCCAGGTGGCAAGAGTAGAGCATTAAACCAAGCCTGGACTCTTCTAAGCTCAGGGCCCTGGGGGGACTGCGTGAGTCTCCTGCCCTGCCTCTGGCAGAGGGAGCCCTTCTGTAATGGGGCTGGGACTTCCAGAAACACAGAAGTAAAAGCACCTAAAGAGAGGATCCTCCTCTGGAACAGGAGAGAGAAAAGAGACATTGATATTCTCCCTCAGCTTCCATATGTTCTCCTCTTTGTTAGTAGGAAAGGCATTTTGGGGGAGAAAGGAAAGAAAAAGAGCATGGACCAATGTCAGGAATTATACAGATGGTCGGATTGAATACCCACCATTGCACTGAACCTCCAGAGCAACACTCTGAGGAAGGTATGTCAATTTAACAGATGAAAGTAACTCAAAGAATGTTAGCGGCATTCCCAAATTTTGCAATTTACAAGTGGTAGTGTAACAGAGGGAATGGCAGGAGATAGTTCAGCCCAGCACCAGCCTTGCAGGTGGGCCCAGGTGGGTGGAGGTCACAGGTTTTGTCTTCAGCAGAGATAAGCAGAGATGGGATGATTAGAATCATAACAACAATAGCCTAGAACTGAGGGGCCTTCCCTTTAAAAGCTCTGAACTTCTACTTATGTTCAGGAAAATTGGACTTTGAGAGAAGAGTCTACCATTTTTCCTCCTTTGCTGGCAAAGTAATAAACTTCTCTTTCCTTCTGCTCAAACCACTTGTCCTCATTCTTCTGATGTGGCCTCGAGGACAAGTGCTGAGCTTTCAGGAACAGTAGAAATTGTATTTGAACCCTGGTCAGGCTTCTCTCAAAGCTTGCCTCCACTACTGTCTTCTGTAGGTGCAGAAAAGCCTATTTTTAAAAAATTTTGTATCGCTACAAATATTTGCACATATTTATGGAACATGTCTGACATTTTGTTACATGCATAGAATGTGCAATGATTAAGTCAGGCTATTTGGGAGTCTAGCACCTCAAGTATTTATCATTTCCACATGTTGGGTACATTTCACGCCCTCTCTTCCAACTATTTTGAAATAGACAATATATTGTTGTTAACTATAGTCACCCTACTCTGCTATCAAACATCAGAACTTATTCCTTCTAGCTAATTGTATATTTGTAATCATTAGGCAACCTCTTTTTATCCCTTCTTTACCCACACACCCTTCCCAGTCTGTGGAATCCGTCATTCTGCTCTCTGTCTCTGTGAGATCAACTTTTTTAGCTCCCACATATGAGTGAGAACATGCAATATTTGTCTTTCTGTGCCTGAAGAAAGCCTATTCTTAGAATTCCTTCTTTAGCAGTGGGACAAGCATATCTGATGTAGTGAAAGAGGAAAACTAATGAGGTGATAAGTATGTTTCTTTAAATAGCGTAACCACACTTTCCTAAGCCATGCCTGCACCCCTGGTTACACCACACCCTCACCTGGTGCTCACAGCATGCGGTCCAGACAACATCCCAAACCCTGTGCCTTGCCCAAACCTTCTTTCCCTCAAAATGTCCCCGTCTTCCGTCTCACTCGTGTGAGGGAATGCTGTCTGCCGAGCTAACTGATCAGATCAGTATTTTCATGAGTCAGTACCTTAGCTTGATCCAAAAATGTGAATAACTTGTGAATTTTGGGGCCTTACAGTAAGATCAGTGGGGTGACCTTTATTTTTCCTCTGAGGGATGTTTTTCAGGACCCCTCAAATTATACCTTCTGTCCCTTTAAGCCTCTTGTGTCAACAGTATTTTTATCTATATGAAACAAAATGAATGATTTAGCCACGATTATCAGATTTATATGTTAGATAACAGGTTGTAGGAAATAACCTCATGTACCACAGAGCTTTCCCAGGCAGCAGCAATAAAACACTTTACTTCTGATCTGTAATATCCTGTATCCTGTTAGCACCAGTCCTGCAGTGAACAAAATTGTCACGTCTGCCAAATTTCATGGTCAGTGATTCCGTGATACGGAGAAATGTCCAGGATGGATTAAAATGAAATCGTCAGCGTCCTTACACTGATGACCTATGGCAGACTTGGACAATCTGCCCCAAAAGTCCATTCATAACTCAAACCACTTCACTATGGAGTCCACTAATGCAGTAAATATTCACATAAAAGCATACTCAGAATATTCACAACCTCAGTATTATCATATTGGATACAATATACTTTTATTTCAGGGTTCCCTAATTTAAATATTTATATTTGACAAGAAAGAAGCTGTATTGTATATGGAGCCTGGTATATGCACAAGCTTCAAACAATTTGAAAAGAATAAGCCATTTATATTTGGCTTTGGAATATGACCTTGAATGAGTGCATGGTGTGTCTGATATTCTAGGACATGACTTCTAACAGGATAACCAGGTCACACTGTGAAGATCTTACTCAGAAGAATCAAGAAGAGTTTCCTAATCTTGTTCTCCCTTATTCTCTGCAACATTGGCCATTGTTCGCCTTCTTTTGAAACTCTTTCCTTGACTTCCTGAACTACAATTCTTCTTTTCCTCCCCTAATCTCTTTCTCCTTTGCAAATCCTTTTCCTCTCCCCTGTCCTCCAGAGGCTGATCTTGGTCCTTTCCGTACTCCTTCTCTCTCTCTCTACATGAGCCATTTCTCATAGCTACTTGTCACCAAGTTCATTCATCGCCTTGGCTCCAAATCTTTATCTCCAACTCTGGTCTCTCTACTCACTTGAAATCTTGCATTTCCGATCATCTCAGTAGCCTCTCTTCACCAGGAGTTCAAGAAATCTCAAATGAAACCCCAAAGGTGGAGCACTGAGAAGGAAGAAGGTCCCATTATTGCAAATGTCTAACCTTGGGCTAGATGTTCCCTTGGCAAGATGAAGTAGAGGGATCTAAACACCAGAAGTGAGGTTGGACTAAGGAGCTTTAGTTAAGGTCCCATCAACAATGAGATTTTATAATATGCTCCCTTTTCCCCAAACCAGTTTCTCCTTTTGACATTTTCCTGATCACTCACACTCAAAATCATGGAGTCGGCATTGTCCCTTGTTTTCCTTTTCCTTTTATATCTAATTAGTCACCGAGTCCTACTGATTTTCGTTACCAACTTTGTTGGCTCTCCCCTCTCCTCCCTGCCATCATCTCCAGGCCTGCAGAGCAGTAAAATTAAGCTGATGCACCTGATGCCTTTGAGCTGAATCTGGGATGAATCTGGAGCCAGAACTTCCTTAGCAACTTTTCTTTTTAACCAGCAGGTAAAAACTCTCAGAGGAGAGAGCTTGGATAAAATAAGCAACAAGGGGGAGGAGTAAGAATGGGGAAGGGAAACACAGGAGAAGGTGAGCTCACAGCCACTCCTTATTCCCAGCCCACTGCTCTGTCTCAGGGCCAGGCTGCAGGACTCTCAGCTGTCTCTGCCATCTGCGGAGCCCCCTTCCCAGGTCCGCAGAGTCTGCTTTGGTAAGCTGCCTCCCACAACCCACCCATCCCCCCAAAAAACCCTCAGGCTCCATCTTTTTCTCACAACCCCAAAACTTCTTGCATACTTAACCAGACCCACTTCCCTTCCCCCGGGAACGAAGGAACATCTTATTGCTGTACTTGGGGCCCTCACGTTAGACTCAGCCTCAGGTTCCGTCTTGACTCATCACTGCACCTGTTATTATATCTCACTCTTGGAATACTGCAGCTGTTTCTCCATCTCTTGAAATCCTTGCCCGTTGTGTACACTGAAACCAGATTAATCTTCATAAAATATTTATTTGTTTGTGTTAATTTCCTACTCAGAAATGCTCACTGAATGACTTTCCTTTCCCCATTGAATAGAGTCCAAAATCTTAAGTCTTGGAGTTGAAGCCCCCCAAAATACCCTCAACTGTTCTTCTCCAACAAAGCCTCTGCCCAGTCAAATTCTTTCACAGTTCCTGGCCACCAGGATGTTCTATGCACTCTGTGACCTGGCCACCTTCCATTCCTCTGAATTCAAGCCGTTCTGCTAACTCCAGTTGTCAAGATTCTATCGATTCTCAAAGACCCGACCAAATATGTCCTTAATGTCTAAACTTCTCCGACAGTCTCAATCAGAAATGATCTCTTCCTCTTTGTTCATCCTCTAAGATTGTATATCAAGTATCCAATGGTGTCTCATGCCCAAAGTAGTATAATTACCACATTTGTGTTGTCATTTTTGCACATATCTTAACTTTTCCACTAATTCACTTCCTGGAGCTCTCACTAATATTTCTTTGTGTGCATCACAATACGAAATATAGTGTCTCTCACACAGTAGGTATTTTAAGTTTTCATTGGCTAACTAAATTAATGAATAAATAAATCTTTCCTGGCAATAACTCTTGCTAATAGACTATCCCTTCTTAAACTGCTATAAATTTTGCTGTCTCCGTATTCCTTTAGGGACACAAGCATTCTGGTTTCCAAAGATTTCTAAACATAAAAAATAGAGTGTTGAGATGTGAACCAAGCTATCATTAATATTAGTTTCTATCAATGGTGAGTGTACAATTTTTTGTTTTTCTAAGTACAGTACTTAAGTAGAGTAGGTAATGCCAAACTTGAAAGCAAGATTTATCTTAAATAAATTCATTCACAATTACCGAAAGTTACCAAGGTAGCTACGTGTGTATATATCAATCATTGTTAGATACAATTAGTAAACTCCCTCGGAACAAAATTATTGGATGACCACTAAGTTTAAAATGCCAACTTAAGTCTAAGATAAACAATTCACACAAAAACATATAAAATATAAATTAGACAAGACCTCCACAATCAACTCTAACATGTGGTCCTGTAAGAATTTACTACTCTCAAGAGATTTAACTCTTTTTGCTCTAATATATTGATAAAAGGAGATAGTTGCTAGCTGTGAAATTATTAGTCTCCTGTTTCAAAACCATGGAAGTTTATCCACTGTGATAATATCAGTTTGAAAGGAGTTTTTATTAGATGCTAGTTATGAGTAAAGAACCATCTCTCTGGCATCAAAGTTGGTATGTCCAATATGCTAAAATGTTTCTGTATATTTAAGACCTAAATGACATGGAGGCCAATGATACTACTTAAGTTTTTAGAACAACAGTGTGGGGCCACCCAGCTGCAATTCAGCCAAGCTTGTACACTTCCAGAGTCTGTAGTACAATAATAGTTTATTAGTTCAAGCAACTAACAACTGCCAGGCACTGTGTTACATTTTAGGAATAAAAAGATGAACAAGACGTGGCCCTAAAGGAACCATTATTCTAGACTAAAAAATAAGACATGCAAATTAGCATTTCATAGGAGGTAGATGCCATGGGGGTGAGGGGAAACACTGATTCACCAATGAAGTGTAGCTCCTTTCCCCTGAAAAGTCACCAAAAAGACCTTTACTTATTCAAAGTAAGGTTGCTGGGGAGGAGGTGAACACACGTCCTCATACCCCAGAGAAGAGACACTGTGTGCAAGTTAACCGAAAGGTCTGTCGGTGGAGGTGTTAGGAGGCCACACTGGCTTTACATGGAGAACTCTGGCTGTGTTTAACCCTGGGGAGAAGCAACTCCTGTGGCATTAGTCACTCTGAATACTGCCGCAAGGAACATACCTTGTTGGCACAATCTCTCAGGAAAGAATTCTGGCAACATATATATCTGAAAACTTAAAAAGTGATTCATGTCCTTTGGCCCAATAATCCAACTTCTAGACTCAAAATGTGGCCTAAGAAGTCAACAGAAATATTATTAATGAGGAATTAGTTATCATAACAAAACAACATAACAATAATTATTATAGAAGCAACCCTATGGTCTGACTTTTAGGTTATGGTTGTGCACATTATAAAACATCCATAAAATAAAGCCTGATACAATCATCTAACATAGTGCTTATGAAGAGCTTGTGGAGATGAGAGGAAACGTTCATGATATTATGCTAAATTAAGGAAAAAGAAACACATGATTGTGTATAGAGCATGATCTCAATTAGCCAATGACGCCTCCTGCTGACTTTACTTTGTCTTCCTTGACAGTAACTTCCATACATACAGAATCTTGTCTGTGTATTGGTGACGATCACAGCCATTCACACGGAGTAAACACTGGATGAGTATTTGTTGATGAAAAAATTAACTTTGTAAACAATGTTACCGAAAGTTCAGCACTTGTCTTTGAGGCCACATCAGAGGAACGAGAATAAGTGGTTAGAGGAGAAGGAAAGAGGAGTTTATTACTTTGCCAGCAAAGGAGGAAATATGGTAGACTCTGGTCTCAAAATCCCAATTTCTTGCACATAAGCAGAGATAGAGAGCTTTTAAAGGGTGAGCCTTCAGTTCTCTGTTACTGTGTTAATGATTCTAATCCTCCCAGCTCTGCCAAAGACAAAGCCTGTGACCTCTGCCCACCTGGGAGGCCAGCGCCAGGGCCTGGGATGACTGAGCTATCTCCTGTAACACAAAGAACAAAAGACATTCCCCTGCCCCTCCCAACCACCTGCCTGAGACAGGGATGCAGGATTGAGGTCCCAAAAAGAGTGGGGGAAGTTTTAAAGAGACAGAAAACATCTCTGCTGATTTTTTTTAGGCCATTCCCTCTGTTACATATTCCCCACTCTCAATTTTTTGCTTCCGTATCTATGGGAGGAGGAGCAACTACTCTGCTACAACAATACTTACATGTTCCATTGCTAAGCCCTTAACATTTGGATAAACTAAAGGTATAATCTGTTAAAAGAAAAGTCTGTTTATTAGTTTTTCTCAGGCACATAGCAGAGTGCAGAGAATGATGCCAGAGAGTTCTTTACTTTCCCTCACCACCCCCAGTCCCTATGGAGAATTCCTAAGGGCATGGCGTGTGAACACAAGCTGGTCCTCCTCTTCTCCCACCATATCCCATGACTCCTGGATCACTCAACACCCTTCACCATTCTCCAATCTCCTCCTTCCACTTGGGCTTTCCCTATCCCAGTCAAGCCTTGGGGTGAAACATTTACAAGAAAAAACAAAGACTTCTATTACAAAGTAGACCATCTTTTAGCATAACTCCACTGGGCTAAAAAAAAAGTCACTATCTTATTTTTCTCAGCCTTACAAAACATCTTTTTGTCGTGTCACATGTCATTTGTTTGGGTCAGTGCTACAGAGGATTGAGTATGTAAAAGGAAAAAAAAAACTTCATTGTCATGAATTTAAATGCTTGTGAAACAAGCAGGAGATTTACATACCAAAAATAGCAAAAGTGCTTCTTTCTGGGCAGTAAGACTACAAATAATTGTCTATTGTATTTATATAGCCACACTTTTTTCCATTTCCTACAATTGGCATATAAAAATTTAAAAGACAATACACGGACTTCGGTGGGGGGGGGAACCAAGGGCAACACACGTAACCTAAACATATGTACACCCATAATTTGCTGAAATAAAAAAAAAAAAAGACAATAAACATCATAAACATTTTAAAGCTAGTCGAAGACATTCGCTAACAATTTTCAACATCTTTCTCCATCAGTCCACAAGCACATGAAAAGAAACCATAATTTAGAGAAGAAAATTAAGTGGTAATTAATATAAGCTCTACAGAGCAGTGTTTTCTTTGAAGCCATACCAAGTCTGAATGGACTCTCACATCACACTTCTCTGTGTGCTCCATTCAGATCATACCCCCTGAATTATTTTAAGGCAATACAGAATTTGTACACAATTTAGCAAAAGCTTGCTTTCCAAAGGTTCCTCCCAATCTCCTTGGATTTCTTGCATTTCAATTGCTCTGGAACAGTGAGTCTTAATGCTCAGTATTAGGGTGCCTGTTCAGTTATTTATTAAGAGATTTGGATCTCTACATGAGGTGGGGAACTCTGAATTTCAGCCTTGGTGATGAAAGTGAAAATTACTATGGTGAGTGTGGGGGTAAGGGGAAACTCCCCCTTCCATCCCCTCCTCCCACCCCCACTTTCATTCAATGAAAGATCAACTCATAATTAAGGCAAATTAATAAGAGAAAGAGGTTTATTTACTGTGCGCATGGGGAGAATCATGGTGATTACCCAATATCCCAGTGGAGTCCAAAAATTTTTATACCCTTCTTTTAGAGGGCAGGGGGAGATGAAAAATATAGGTAATTCTGTTAGGGGAGATAAATGGTTACTGGGGAGGATGAATAGATGGGGGAAATAGATTGGCTTGTAAATGATTCTCTTTGCAAATGAAATTAACCTGAGAGACAGGTATTATATTTAAAATGATTTGAGCCAGATATGGTTGCATTTTTGATCTTCTTTCCTGCAATCTAGTGAGATAACAGGGAAAGGAAGGGAAGTCTATTGTTCTTTTTGATGGGTTCCTCTGGTTTATGCAGATAGAGGGAAAGCCCCTTCCAAAGTCTGTTGATTTCTAAGGGCCTTTCTTTCAAAATACTCTTTATACCAAGGAGTCATATTTTGGAGTGAAATTTCCTAAGCTCCTTCATAAGCAAGCCTAGATTTTTATGCATTTCGCTGGCCTTAATAGTCATTGAATATACAGCACGTTGGGAGAGCAGAAAAACTCAGTGGCATTCATGGTGATTTTCATTGACATGTTTGTTTACCTAGCTGCTTTATTTATTTGTTTTGTTAAATACAAGTCAGGGAAGTTTCAGCCATGCTGCTGACCATTATGAGAGAATCAACAGCTAAATCTGGAAAAGGGTAAACGTGTATTTTGTTGGTGTGTAGATCTTTAGATCCCAAATGCAGCCATTGCACATTATCTATTGGGGCAACTGTCTTCCTTAGCTATTCCCACATCTTGGAATAAGCACTTTACAATACCCACATTCTCTGGCTCCTGAGAACAGACTAATTGAGAGGGCGTGCTGTATTACAAAGCACGATTTGCCTAAAAAGGAGATTGCCATCTCGCTCATTAATTTTACATTACCATACTGTGCTTCTATTGATGTTATCACAATGCTTTCTACAGCTACTTACTGCGATTGCAAAAATACACAGATTGTTCTGTCATTAAGAAGAGTAAACGATTTTTTTTGAGTGATGCAAGAAAAGGAAAAACTTTCATGATCATTTTCTCTGGCCATGGTAAACTGTTCTACGGTTGCAGTATGTGTTTATGTGTAAATAGTCATGTGCAATATACATTAATGTGGTAGAGCTACTTCCCTGCTCTTGTACTATTGAACCGTTTTATGTCTTGCTCTTCTGCAGAATGTTGGTTTTATGATACAGAAGCACAAGAGGCTATTGATGTTGTTATAAAGATGTGACTGCATCTCAATTTTTTCTCTTATTCCTAAATCATTGAGAAGTGAATGAAAAAGGAAGGCCACAGTAGAACTAAGAACAGAGTTGTCATCACATAGGATTTGGTATATCTATGCACGTCAATATACCAAAAAACAAAACCACCATAGAAAACACTTTGGAAACAAATACAGTGCTTTGCCATGGAAAACTCACTGGACTGGGAATCAGAAAACAGGTTTCAGATCCCAATCTGTCACTTATTTATGGGACACTAGGCAAGTACAGCACGTCCATTTGCTAACAGCCTGAGGTTTATAAAGAACATAGGTAGACCTTGGTTTGACCAGAAGCTCCTTTGCTTACATGCATGTGACCTTGAGCAAAGTACTCCCTGAGCCTCAGTTTTCTTCATCTATAAAAGCAAGATAATAATAGTATCCAACTCATGAAGTTGTTGTAAATATTACATGCAATAATGCATGCAAAGTGCTTAGCACAGCGTCTGGTAGGTAATAAATATCCAATAAATAATAGATATCATTATTACTATGAAGACATTATTTCTGGGCTTTAAGTTCTTTAGCTGTATAAGATAACTAGATGAGAATATCTGAGGGCCCATCCAGGTATAATAGTCTATGATTGAGCTAGAGGATGATTATATTTTACAAAAGAATTTCTCACAAAAAGATTCAAATAAAAAAATGCCAATTTATTCATGAAAAATATTAATCTATATTTTAGGAATTGTATATGAGGTAAAGACCTGATACTAGGGACAGTGTGAAAATTAAAAATATGTTTCAGCAGGGCACAGTGGCTCACGCCTGTAATCCTGGCACTTTGGGAAGCCGAGGTGGGAGGATTTCTTGAGCCCAGGAGTCCAACACCAGCCTGGGAAACATAGTAAGACCCCATCTGCACAAAACATAAAAATAATTAGCGGGGCATGGTGGCAGCTGTAGTCCCAGCTACTCGGAAGACTGAGGCAGGAGGATCACTTGAGCCCAGGAGTTAGAGGTTGTAGTGAGCTATGATGACACCACTGCACTCTAGCCAGGATAACAGAATGAGACTCTGTCTCCAAAAATAAAAAATTGTCTTTCTCTGTTTATCTTTCCCAGTAGACTATAACATTTTTGGAGGCAGGAATTATAATACATCTTATTTGTCTTTGCAATCCCAGTGTTCAGCTCCTTGAGTGACTTAAAAAAAAATACGTAAATGAATGAATGATTTAATAGTGGGAACAAGCAACCTAAAATCTCTACTTTGGGGGAGAATACAGTAGGATAGGCACTTTAAAGAAAAATAATGTATGAAAGAGGTTAAAAAAAAAAAAAACCTCTAGGCTGAAGTTTGTGATTTTAGTTGGAATGGCCAAAGGAGGCCTCACTAAGGATGTGATATTCGCATAAAGACAAGAATGTGAGAGAGGCAGCCGCTTTGATATCTAAGGGAAGAACCTTCCAGAGGGAGGGCAAGCAGGTGCAAAGGCCCTGACGGGTGAGTCAGATTAGTGTGTCACTGGGACAGGAAGAAACTGGTTGAAATGGGGGGAGCAGCAGGGAGCGTGGCAGGACGTGCAAAGAGTTACGGGGAGCAGAGACAGATCAGGGGAAGTCGCACAGGGCCTTTCAAAGGCTTTGGCTTTTGCTTTGAGTGGACAGAAAAGATTTTGGACTCTAAACCAGGAGGTGATGTGACCTGCTTTGTTTAAACTGGCTTGCTTTGGCTGCTGCACTGAGCACAGTTGGGGCCAGGAGGGGAGGAATAAAGGACACTGCTGCCTCTTAGATAGAGGAGATAGCGGTGGCTTGGACCATTGCAGTAGAACTGATGACGTCTGGTCACATCCAGGATAAACGGTGAAAGGAGAGCTACAGGGTGTTCTTATAGGTAAGATTTGGAATAAGAGAGCAAAGGAATCAAAAGTGAGTAGCTAACTGGAATGAAGCCGTTTCCATTGGCTGAAATGTTAAGACAGTGGGAAAAACAGATTTAAAGGGAAATATCGGGAGCTCAACTTCTTACTTGTTTGGATCGAGGTGCGTAGTGGACATCTAAGGAAAAAGCTACATGGAAAGTGTGGAGTTCACGGAGAGGTTACAGCTGAAGGGATAAATGGGTAGGGCTCAGTGAGTTGATGGTGATTGAAGCTGTGACACTGGGCGAGATGAAAGAGGAAACGTGTACAGATAGAAAAGAGCGTGGCCCAAGGACAGAGCATGGGAATGTGTGAATGTTTCTAGGTGGGTTTCTCAGGAAGAAACAGCAAGAGTCTGTGGATTGGCTAGTGAGGAGGGAGGAAAACCAGCAACCTGTGGGCCCTGGAAGCCAAGTCACGGGGTGCACCAGGGAAGTGCACGGAGACAGCCAGTGTCAAATCCTGCGTGTGGACTCATAGGATGATGACAGGAAATTGACCGTCAGGGTTATCAACGTGCGAGTCAATCGGTGACCTGATCATGGAAGTGTTGGTGGAGTGGCGTTGGCAAAAGGAGGGAAATTGGAGAGAATGAGATGATAAACTCTTAATTATTAATAGTTTTCATTAAAATGAAGAGGATTAGAGTGGTAGCAACAGGGGAAGTGGTCTCTAGCGAAGGGTTTTTGTGTTTGTTTTGTTTCACTTTTTCTAAGATGAGAGAAATAATCACATATTTGTGTGCTGATGGGAATAACCCACTGGAGAGGGAAAAAATGACAGTGTTGGAGAGAGGGAAATTGCGAGAACGATTTCCCATTTTGAGAGATGAAAAGATCTAGTGAACAAATAAGGCAGTGGGTTTTAGCCAAAGATCAGGGACAGTTCCTTCATCATCTTCTGCTGTGAACACAGAGGAGAAATGGACAAGTTTAATCCTGTGATTCTTTATTTTCATTTATTTCTAGCAATGAAAAATAGATTGGCTTCTTTCTTAAATTGGCATTTGATTACCAGAACAGCCCTGGAGTTATTATTCTAAAATCTCAGGTATTATGGAAATAATTTTAATTCAGCAAATAGCACTTTCACCTGACTTTTCAGGAACACATCTATTGTTCACAGTTAATTACTCCTAAACAATACAGCTCACTTCTGGAACCAGCCATGGGATGCTGGAGGATAGACTTTTAAATGCAAGTTTACCATACAGCTTATGCTCTCTTTGTAATGAAAATCTGTAATAATATTTCATATATGAATCATCTTCCTGTATTATGAAACAAGTCTTCAAAGTACCTTTAGATCATTTTCCATCTTCTCAGAATGCCAACAGTCTTACCATATACATCATCATTCGACGTTTTATCAACTGGAACCCTGTATTGTTGTCTATTTCATGTATGTGTGATATACATGTATGTGCACATATCAATGAACATGTTATAACTAATTATAGAATGTCATCCACATATTATAACTAATGCTAGAATATGGTCCACATTTGCATGTATTTCTGCATTACTGATGATGACTACAGAAGTGACCTAAAACCAAGCAAAACCAGAAATTTCTGGCAAACCATCCATTGTCATGTAGTCACAAAAGCAGAGGCAGAAAACAAATAAAAGCATGTGTTCAAGAAGCAAGAAGTCTCCTGGTCTACTGGATTAGACACAAATGGCGGGTCTATACACATTCCTGAAAAAACGAGGCAATTTCCCAAGACTAGTATCAGATCATTTTTAAGAACAATATTTTTATTTTAAAAATTAGGCAAAATAAAGTTTCCTGAGGAAGAAAGCACCTGAAAATAAAATTGCTAGGACTATAGATCCATTATAAACCTCACATAGGGAAGTTGCTGCCACGTACCCAGACAATGAAAGGTTAAATGTGATCCTTCATTGTGAGTTGGCTTCATGAAGGTTTTCACCGGGTCAGATATAACTTGTATCAACCCTTCTTTTCCATCTAAAGTTGATTTGCCTCTGCACAGAAGGACTTTTTCTTCCTGCTATAGGTTTCTTGAGGGGAAAGTCTTATACGGTCTTTTATCATGGTATCAGGCACATGAAAGCACTTGAAATATACTTGTTAAATTCAATTTTCACAGAGGACTCTTCCCGTGATAACAAATATTTTTGTGGATTGCAGTTCTTAATTACCGGGGAGTACATGTTAAGCAAAATTATGGCAAACATCATTTGTAGTAATGAACTATAAAGTGCAAATTACTGTGTTAATAAATAGCTTCTTCAAATGTACTAAAAATGATACATTTTATGAACATTTATTAGGCTTTACTCTGTTGACCAACATTACAGTCATCATAGAACAGTTGAGAAATGCAAAAAAAAAAAAAACAAAAATAAATAAATTTTAATCGCCGGAGTCCATCTGCCCCAATAAATTCTTTGTTAACATTTTATTATATCATTGCAATAAATATTTTTCTATGAAGCTGGCATTTTATAGTACCTGTTTTATAATATGGTTTTTTGACATAATTAATAATATGATGTGAATGAACTTCTATGTCATTAAACAGTTTTCTAAAATATCGTTTCTAATGGCTGCATCAGTACACAGATACACCATAATTTATTCCACAAATTCTCTATTGTTCATTAATGTTATTTCTATTTTTTATTATTATAAATGATGCTGAAATAAATATTCCTATGATTCAATTGCCTCAATTTAGGGCTATTTCCTTATGATAAATTCATCAAAGTGGAATTATTTAGTCAAAGGGTTTAAGCATTATTAGGACTTTGAATACATGCCGCCAAATGGTTCTACAGAGAGATCGAGTAATTTACACTCATCACAGACTACGAGAAAAATACTATTTTCCCTGCAATTTGATATTAGTCTGGGGAAGATTCCTCCTCCTTTGAAAGGAGAGTATTATCAATTTTGAAAAATTCGACAGATGAAAAATATCTTGTTTTAATTTGCATTTCTTTGAATGCAGGTGAGTCGAATTTTTTTTTTTCAAATTTTCTGGTTGCTTATAGCTTATATTTTGGAAACTCTTGTCTAGGTTGCTGCCTTGCTATGATTTTCTTCCACCAATGTGCTCCTTTTTTATTTTTCATTTGCATACTTATATATGAAGGAGATCAGCCGTTTGGTCTCACACACATTATAAATATTTTTGTTCTTTCTTTGATTGTATTAACAGGTGGTTTTTGATCTACTGCATTTTTTAAAAATGGTCAGATCTATTGTTTTGAAGGTAGTAAACATTTGTATTTTGGCTTCCTGGGATCTATTTCCAATTTCCAGTCTCTACTCCCATTTAGGTACAGCCCACGGCAGCCCCATCCTTCTTTGGCCATTGGGTGAGTGTGTGATCAAACTTAGGCCCATAGGACACACCCTCTTTGAAATTTAAATTTTTAGCTGAGGAAGAAAGAAGCTGAAACAGGTTAGCGTCCATCCAACTCCAGTCCAAGTGCCTGACCATATTGTTTCCTGCTATAAAATTATCTCTATAGTTTCAATTTCCTAGTCTCCAGCATTTTTATGGTAACCACCATTCCCAAAGCCTGCCCCTTTCTAAACATTTCCATCCACTCCATGAGCCCCTGACATGGTCCAATGTCTACCTTTTTCTTTAATATATCAGTCTTAGGCTTACCTGGCAAGCCTACGTCAACATAACAAAGAACCCAGCAAGCCTCACCAAAGTGCATTCCTCACTCAAGATCTGTGCTGGCAGGAAGGTTCTGAAGTTTCTGGAGTCACTGAGGACCCCAGCTGACAAAACGTTAAGCATCAGTATGTGCTGCCATGATTAGAGGGGGGGCAGGGAACAAAACAGGTTAGATCTCTCTGAAATGTTCTGCTCAGAAGTGACACACCATCACTTCTGCTTGCTTCTCATTGGTCAAAGCAAGTCATGTGGCCAACCCAGACGTGCCAGAGAAAGAGAAGCATAACCCTTCCCAAAAGAGAGATAGCAAATATTTGGAAACAATATTAGAGTCTACTATTCTTAGTTAATCAGAGAGTTTTCCTGTTGCTTATAACCAAAGAACCTTAATGGTACAATTTTTCTCTTGGAGTCCTGCCTTCGATATGTTTAGAAAGGTCTTCCTAACACCAGAATTACAAAAGCATTTCTTGAAATTGTCCTCTAGTTTGTTTAGTGTTTTTAATCCAAATTTCCCAAATTGGTGTTATACTTTGAAAAACAAAAATAGTTCCATGTAATTATGCCAAATGCTACATTATAATGCAGCAAGTGAATTCTCAATGCACATTAACATCATTTTCAGAATTCTTGCAGTAGAGAAACCAGTTTAGTTTAATTTGGAATTCCCCAGACTTACTATAGCCATAAAGCTATTTTTTTCATGTTAAACCCTGTTACTAGCCCACAGGTTAGTGTCTTTTTGAACACATTTAGGAAATGCAATTTTCTCTTAATGGGAATTTATTCTGTTTTCCAGGAGGTAGAGTTCTACATTTTTAACCCTAAGAGTTAACCAATTGTCCAGGAACCATAATTTAAAGACATTTTACTTTACCTTGCAGTTCGACATGTTATTTTTATCGGATGCCAAATTTTTATCTATACTATGGATTGTTTCTGATGTTTATATTTCAGTGGTCTTTCAGTTCCAATACAAGCAATACATTGTTTTAATCATTATGATTTTATCATGTCTATTTATCCATTACATCAGGTCCTTTGCTACTCTTTAACAGTTTTTTTTCCTTATTTCTAGCCAATATTCCACAAAATTAGATTACCTAAGACAAGGAATTATGATATGCAAATCACCTGAGAGGTGTGAACGAGAGTCTCTGTATACAAAGGGCTTATATTCTAACAGCATTTATAGTTATTGAATAGTTAATTACAAAAATTATTAAGTAGAATTTTTATACATTCTGTGAAGAAGTATGGAGTCATAAAGTTGAACAGAGGGGAGGTGTTTAAGTCTTCCTTGAAATACACAGACGTTGAACTGGTTCTTAAAAAACAAGAAAGAACGAACCAGGGAAGGAAGAGGAGAAAGAGAAATTCAAACTGGAAGGATTGCTAGTAAAGGTCTTGAAGTGCAAACATGCTAAGCATTCAGGAAACTAAACCCATTGTGCCCAGAGCGTGGAGTAGGTCAGGAACAGGAGCCCAAGATGCGCTTGGTGAGGGCAGGGGGAACATCTGATCCAAAACCTTCTAGACCATAAGAGGATTTAGCTTTGATTTCAACAGTCATAAGAAGCTATGGAAACATTTTAAGCAGTGGAGTTATTAATATAAGATCAGTTATTTCCCTTCTTATTATTGTCTAAGAAACACTAAGGGAATTGAGGCTGCTGTGGGCCAAAGTCGAAAGGCGAGATCAGTTAGGGGGCAACCCAAGAAGTGATCACTGCCCAGCTGGCAGAAGAAATGATGGTGAGGTCTTGGAGTGACATGGAAAATATTTAGAAGGGAAAAGCAATTGGATTGGATCACTTACGAGACTTTTTTCAGAACAGTTCAGAATCCAAAATCTATTGTGATCTTAAATACGATCGAGTTCAACCTATAAATAGATTTGTGGACAGTTGTATTTTTTACATTATTTATTCCGTCCAACCAGGAACGTGATTTTCCTTTCCATTTGTTCACACCTTCTTTTGTGCCCTCTAAGCAATATGTGGTTGTCTTCTCCATGTAAATCACTTATATTTCTAGGAAGGCTCAATTTTAAGAGTTGCATTTTTTTGTTGCTATTATGAATTCAAATCTTTATTCCAGTGTATTTTTTTTTTCACCTGATTGTCACTTTAGCCGGTATAAAAGAAAGCTTTTGGCTTTGGTAATTATATTGTAACTCATCACCTTATAATAAAGTAATCATTACACATCATTTTTTCCCAGTTGATTCTCTTGGGTTTTCTGCAAATAATCACCTAATTTCTCTGTTCCAGTGGCTATACCTCCCCCCACCAACCTCCTTTCCTGCTTTACTGCATTGGCAATAAGTTCAAGAGATGATGGCAAGTATTGCTGTCTTATTTCTAGCTGTAAGTGGAACACCAAAGTTCAGTACTTTCCAAAGAACATTTCGTAGCATACTAAAATAGACTTGTACAAATAAAGGATTACAGGCTTAAACAAGTTTGGGAAACACCAGCTTGAGCAAGGTAAAATGGATTTTTTTTAAAGCATTTGCTCTCTCGGTATAGTTCTCGGTATAGAGCATTTCCCAAATCTAGAATTGAGCATTTCCCAAATTTGTTTGAACATACAGGCATGCCTTGGAGATATTGTGGGTTCAGTTCTAGACCACTGCAATAAAGCAGATATCATGATAAAACTAGTCACATGAATTTTTTGGTTTCCCAGTGCATATAAAAGTTATATTTATGCGAGATTATAATCTGTTGAGTGTACGATAGCATTACATATAAAAAACAATATATATACCTCAATTAAAAATATTTTATTGCTAAAAAATGCCAATGATCATCTGAGCCTTCAGCGAGTCATAATCTTTTTGCTAGTGGAGGGTCTTGCCTTGATCTTGCTGGGGGCTGACAGGTCAGGGTGGTGGTTGATAAAGGTTGGCATGGAGGTGGCAATTTCTTAAAATAAGACAACGGTGAAGTTTGCTGCATAAATTTACTGTTCCTTTTGTGGAAGATTTCTCTGTGGCATGTGATGCTGTTTGACGGTGTTTTACCCATAGCAGAGCTTCTTTAACAATTGGAGTCAATCCTCCCAAACCCTGCTGCTGCTTTGTCAACAAAGTCGATTGAATATTCTAAATTCGTTGTTGTCGTTTCAACAAGGCTAAAAGAGAAGACAACCCAACTAGCTAGTTTTCCCAGTCTGAGTCCCAGATTCCTGGGGGAGGGAATCTTCCAGCCCAGCTAGTGGCTGGCATTCTCCCCACCCCAGGACAGAAGAAGTCTTATCCTCTTGTCCCCAAGAGTGAGAAGAAACAATTCTCAGTTCTCTGAATTCTGTAAAGCCAAGCCACCAGGCAAACTCAAAAGATGTCTAGAAAAATCTCCAGTGGATTGCCTAATAACCTGAATAACTGCAAGCAATTAGACTCACTTTAAAACTAAAGATTAAGTCATTTGCCCTCCATCTTACCCAGTGACCTGTGCCCCCAGCTTTGTCTGGCCACTTGCCACAGGGCTAGTGCCGAATGAAGACCAGCGTTAGTCTTTTTGGTGATAGTATAATTCCAGGCCTGGTCCATATATGACAATTTCCCCAAAACTCAACCTGCTCTTTTAGAACTAAGTAAAAATACATTATCACCCTAACTTTTTGTTAAAAATCTTATATCAAAGCAATCAGTTCACAGTAGAAAGTGTAACACAATTGAATGGACGTGTTAGGAGAAAAATACACACCGTGACCATTGCCCAATGAGGAAATCTATGGGTAAGGTGTCTGGATTGGCACCACAATCCCGCAAAAACATAATCCCCATGCACAAGGATGAAGATGCTTTCTGAGCCATCTGCAGCAATGTTACGCCAGGAGCCCCGATCTTTTCTCCCTCAGTGACTTCCTCGTGGCACGTGTGCCTGCAATTACGCTCCGAACGCAAACTGTTTCCCATCCAGAAAGCCACAAACTATGAACACATATATGTGCTATACCAATAACCAAAAGTCATTGCTTGACTGAAGATATTTTTATTGCCACTCATTAAATCGCTGTGTTTGAAATGTCTCAAACAAATGCTTTGGAACAGTGTCATGCCAAACGTACCCACACAAACAGAAAGGCAACTGAGCTTAAAAAAAACAAAGTGCTAACAGCCACCATGCTCTGATTGCAGCCACATGGTGCTCTGGGCTGCCGTGTGCCGCCTTCTCCACCAAAACTAACTTGGAACATTCCTCCTGCGGGGCCCCCTTCCCCAGTTCCTTCCCCCTTCTGATTTAGGACACATTACAGAACACTTGCATGTTCTTTATCCTTTACCCAAGGATAAGGACAACACAAAGTGATGGTGATCAAATGTTTATTTAACCCCTATAGAGAGCTGGATATCTTTAAATCCCCAAGCTGTCAAGACTACAGTTTACCTGTTCAAATAAAGACCCATCCAACTCCCAGCCATAATCAGTAACAAGTTAATTTTTAAGAGGATGGGTGCCTACCTGAGTGGCTGCATGGAGCCTCGGCCTGGGGTCGCAGTCTCCGGCATGCATGTGTGGGGAGAGCCAAGATGCTTCCTGTAGCTGCAGAGACGGGGAAGCTCTGATTCTTCTCACCTGAAACACAGCACAGCCCCAGCTCATGGAGGGGAAATGAAAACGCATTTTACATGGGAAGAAGCTGAGACGGGACGTTTATTTGCCTTGTCCAAGACCCCACAGCTCCTAAGAGGTGGAAGAAACAGTAAGACTGAGGTCTAACAGACACCAAACCCCAAACTGTTTCTGCCCTTATCATTCGGAAATCCCAAGGACTGCTTACAACAAGGTTTCACTTTAGCAGAAGGAAAGAAGGTTTGCAACCACAAAACAACAAAACATTCATTTCATTGAATGTCAAATGTTCAATGTTCACTGTTTAAAAGCAGAGTTTTTTTTAAAAAATTGCTTTTATTTGACTTGAGCAGAGCATCCGTGTTTGTTTCATTACAGAAGTGAGCGCCTCCTCTTGTGGGCCATTGCAGTAGAAGTAAGATATGAGAAAGCTGTCTGAGGATAACCAGGACACTCGTTTCAATGCCCCGTGGCTTGGCAATATTTGCTGCAAATGAGCATCCTGTAAAGATGGTGCCCAGCCTCAGCAGCCCACGAGTGTAGCTCACAAAGCCCTGAGACGCAATAAACGAGCACCATACACCGAGTGCTCTCACAGGGGCACATATTACATTTGCACCTCGATTCTCACCATAATGCCTCTCTGCCCCTTGGCCTCCTGTGAACGCCTGGACCCTTCCTGCACTTCAAGGGTAGTTAGAAACTGCTCATCTGTTGCAGAAAAGAACTCAAGGATAGCTACTCCACGCCAAGAAAACATATGGTCTAATTTCCTGGAAGAAAGGATGGAAGGAGAGAGGTTCAAAGGGTGCTCGATTTATTTTTAGAGTGGAAAAAAAAGTATTGAATGGGGTAGTGAGTTGGCTAAATTGTTGTGCTAGACCAGGTGTGGTGTTTCCTGAAACCAGATCACATTAAAAAAAAAAAAAAAATCTCAGAAAGGAAATACATGTCAATGTGTCATCCCCTTGACCTTGGAAGCAATGAGGTTGACCCATTCACCCCGCCACCCCCTTTTCACCACCTGTCTCCATTCTCTGCCGCTGCAGCCAGGCACGGGGCAGGGCGGTGGACTGCAAGATAAATAATGTTTCTCTCCATCGGTTGAAACCTTTCCACTCTGACCCAGTCAGGAATTTATTCATCCATCCAAAGGAGCTTTCGGACCCCTCCTGTCATACCAAAGTGTAACATAAAAACACACGAGCTGTGGGCAAATACCAAGAGAATTCTCACAGAGAAAGAGAAAACTTCAGGACCAAGCAAATAAAGTCATTGCTACCAGGCCACAGTCACCGATGGTATGGGAGAAATAGAGCCGCCCTGAGAGTGTGTTTGTGCAGATTTGGACCTGAACTTGAACTTGGAGCAAGAGCAGCAGTAGAGGATGAGGATTTCCTCCAGCTGGTTCTAAGGGCCCTGCTGTGGGAAAGACAGGTGCCGGGGGCGAGGGCAGGATAGCACAAGGCCCACAGAAGAGCAAACCTAGTGGGCTCAAAAAAGGAGAAATATGGCCTGGATTCTAAAAGAACCTGTTTTCGCACCCAAACGTAGGCTCACCATTCTCTCCGATTCCAACTAAGAAGAAATTGAACTTTTCTTTTTTGGGGTGTGGTGGGGGAGCAAAGTCCTGATAAGTGGTACTACCAGATCAATTCATTTGCTGCATACGTGACATTTTAACTATATAGAAACTGCATATATTAAATAATCCTCATTGCATTAGTGGTTTGTTAATTGTCTGCAGGTGAGATGGCTGTCTTGTGTGTGGGGGTTGACTCTCAGCGCCAAAGCTCTATCACCCTAACGTGGAGAGGAGGCGGGTAGCTCTGCTGACCTCAGTCTGCGCGCATCACACCTGGCATCCAGGCACGTGGGAAGTGTGCATTGTCAGTAAGTGGATTACACTTTTCCCGCTTCCTAAACGCAGTCTGGGGGCACAGCCTTTCTGCCTTGGCTGTCACCCAACAGGAGCCTGGGGTCCTTACTACAACCTTCCCCTCCCAAGCACAACCCTTCTCAGAGAAGGACCTCAGTGGGGGCAGGGACCACGGCATACTCATCTTTGTGGCTCCAGCCCTTTGCCCGAGTCACTCCCCCAATTCCCCGGAACAGTGACTTCGACACGACTGGCACTCGATAAATATTTATCGAAGTCAATCTGCTGTAACCTTCCTCACGCTAGCACTTCGACGGTGCTAAACATCCAAGCCAGTCATCTTGAGAATAACAAAAACTGTTCTCCTAAGGAGAACGCATGTTTTCAAATGACACTTGTGAGCTTTTTCTGATTACAAAAGTAATACATATTCATTATAGAAATTTGGAAAATTCAGAAAAGCATAACTAAAAAGTACAATAATTAATAATCCCATCAGCTACAAAAGAACCACTGCGAACGCTTTGATGCTTATTCTTCTGCGTTTCTATGGATGCCTCTATATACATATATTACAAAATTTGGATCACGGTGACTACTATTTTTAATTCTTTTAACATAACTTATTAGCTTTGTCATACAAGTCCTTAAATATTCTTGAAAAACATGATTTCTAATGGTTGCAATGTGTTCTGCCATATGGATGTTCCAGTATTCTGTAATTTAACCAGTTTCCTTTGTTGGATATTTTTTCAGTTGTCTACTATTATTAATAAAGCTTCAGTGATCATCCTCGTACATAAATCTTTGCACCCATTTTGATTATTTCCGTACGTGAAATTCTTAGAAGTGGAATTGCTCAAAGACTAAAAAGCAAGACTGTCTTGAAGATAAGAAATGATATGCAGGTCAGAATCTAACTTTATCCACTTGAGGATGTGAGAACCGGGTAACGAACTGTTGGCTTCAGGGCACAACTTCTTGCACCTCGACTTTTACACACATGCTGTCTCCCTATGTAGGAGACCACCTACCGTTGAGAGTCAGTGCCATATAATGAAAGGAGACTTGGCTCTGAAGCCAAACAGGCCTGTGTTCTAATGCAAATGCCTCTGTTTTTAGCCCTGTGCCCTCAGCTAATGGGCTGAGCTCTACTCTCTACAAAAATAAAATTAAAAATAAGGCTACCATCGGAGAATGCTAGCTGACTATCCAAAATTTGCTATCCCTTTCTTCCTCACTATCAGAACTGTTTTTCATTTGGAGAGGCACTGTGCCTAGTACATTTATGCCAAAATCAGTTTCCCTTGCAGTTAGCTGTGACTCAACGTATTAGAACTTAGTCATAAGATGTAGGGAAAAATTGTTACGGAACTTCTGGAAAGACTTCTTAAAAGCAGTGATAGTTGAAAAAAAAGCCTTTTACAACTCTCCTTCCTGATGCTCGGAATGCAGATGTGATGGCTGGAGCTCCCGCAGTCATCTTGGGATCTTGAAATGAAGCCACACTCTGAAAATATTGGAAAAGAAAAGCTGGTGTCTGGGACTCTTGCAATACCATGGAGCTGCCACATCTGCCTGGGACTGACTCATTTGTGCTGCTTTAGCTGAGAGAATAAACACTGCATGGTAAAGCCAGCATTGTTTTGAGTTTTCTCTGATAGACAGCCAAACCTAATCCTAATTGATGAACATACCCCTATTATATAGTCATTGTGAGGGTAAAATAAAGTAATTTATTGATATGTCTGGCACAGAGTAGACTCTCAGGAAGGTCACCTCCTTTTTTATATGGTGGTCTCTGGTTTTTATTCCCAGAGCATGCTAATCTTCTGTTAATCCTCGCTCTATATTTTCCTTCTTACGTTCAATATGAAGCCACAAAAGGAGCTCCTCCTCTGCCTTGCCGTGGGGAATCTCTTCCTGGGAATTTTGGCAGTTTATTTTCAGACATAAATTCCCCCTTCTCTCCCCACTTTCTGCTTCCCACCTTGAAGCCTAGGTTTTCGGTGACTTCCTGGGGTTTCTGGACTCACATTCCTCTCTCAGGGACACCAGAACCAATTCTGATTTTTTTAATAATTAACTAAAAAAAAATCTATTCATAATATTTATCATCCAGACATAATCATTAATCATACATTACTCCAAATAAGCTATCACATACTTAAACATATTTGTGCCTGAAGTAATAATTTACAGCTTGGATTACCTCACTGACCAGATCTGGCAGATTTCCTGGACTTCAGTCAACTTTCTTTTCCATTTGGAAATCAGAAAAATACATAATTTCTCCTGAAATACTGAGGACGCGCCAACCTATCTCTCTCTGTCCCCCTTTCTCTTACTGAACTGAGAATCTGAAACTATTACTATATCCAGGGAAGAGCCTAATGCCTGAATGGTTGAAATTAAATTAATTTAACCAGTCACAAAGTAATTTGAATTGGATCTGTTGTTACATAAAAAGCAAAGCAATTGTTTGAATTCAAAAAGGGCCTTCAAATTTGTTTGCAAATATATATGCAATCAGAAATGGGACTAAATTACACTTAATAGTGAAAAATTTTAAATACTTTACATGCAGCAGGGGGTCCATAGATTATGTGACAACCATAGATATAACTATAATCATAAAAGTGTTGTTCATAAAACAGGTAATAACAAGGAAAACATTTGTAATATTGGGAGAAAAAATTAAATATACAAATGGCGTAAACAACATGTCTTCTCTGTCCTTCCTAGTCTCTGTTATCTGCTGATTTTTATCAGTTATTCCCACACATTCATGGAGCATTTTGGCACCTGAATCACCGCATTTCTTTCCACCCTACCTCAGCTCATCTTCCTGGCTGGCATAATTGTGCTACTACAACATGCACCCACTCACCTGGTCTACGGGTCATTGATTTCTGGAATCCCAATGATACGCCATCCTACTTAGCAACCTGCCTCTATGATCACTGTGGATCTTACTAATAAAAATTTTTTCTGTCTTCTATATGTTAAATCTGGTATCCTATTTACTGACCAAAATCTCCCATTGTAATGGTTCTCCTACACTCTTACTCTGCATACACCATTCTTAAAACTTATTTGTACCTCCGGTCCCTTAATCACTCCATTTGATCCCCTAACCAATTCCTTGCCTTCCTCACATTTTCCCTTTCCAGGTGGCACACCCTGCGTGCTCCATGCTCCTTCGGTTTTGTAGCCTCTTGTCCTCTTTCCCTCCTGCCCTGTGAAACTCCACCCTTGGACTCACCTGAACACCAGACAGAGCTCTCTGATGCGACTCCTAAACTACTGAGTAGATCAACTCAGCCACACACACCGGTACTGAGTCACGGTTTCTACTCACCTGAGCCCAGCACTCTCTGCTTGTTCCGATATGTTCCTATTCCTGATTCCTTCAGCAAAAAAAAAAAAAATTATATTTATCATTGCTCCCCTTCCCCCTTCTTTGCTGACGCATCACAGCAGGGTCCTTCCTCTGTCTCAAATTCACCCCAATACCTTTGTTGGGGTGTTCGAGCCCATTTTGTCTCACTCGTCCAAATGCTCCTCCATCAGTTACTACCAACTTGTAGCTTCAGCCTTTTTGGTGGCATCGAAACTACTCATTTGCTTCCAACTCTAAACGGATGTGTTTTCCTCATGTCCATTCCAGCTGCCAAGCTACCTGAAAGAATCACCAAAACTTGGTCCCAGTATTTACCTCTTTTTCACTCTTTTTCAACATCTCAAGTCCAGCCTTTCTCCCCAAAACCACTCTCTCCAAGATTACCAAGTGACCACCTTGTTGCTAAACTCAATGGGAAAACATCAATCTTCATTGAATCGACTATTTTGTAGACATGGATAGACTTTTTTTTGTTGAGTTGGGGTTGTTTTTTGGCTTTGTTTTTGGTAACAGCTTTATTGAGAGATAATTCACATACCATGTGATTCACCTATGCCCAATGCAATGGATTTTTTTTTCATGTACTCAGAGTTGTGCAATCATCACCACGATCAATTTTAGAACATGTTCATCATCCCAAGAAAGAAAGCTCACACCCTTTAGTGATCACCCTCATTCCCTTCATCCCCCTCCCCAGCCCTAGGCAACCATTAGTCTACTTTCTACAATATCACTACAGTTTTGCCTATTCTGGACATTTCATATAAATGGAATAATAAATTGCACAAGATGCATTTTTTGTGATTACTTTTCACTTAGCAGAGTGTTTTCAAGGTTCGCCCATCCTGTGCTGCGGACCAGTACTTCTTTCCATTTCATGGCCAAGCGACATTCTGCTGTATGAATGCAGCACATTTTATTTATCTAGTCATCAACTGATGGATATTTGGGTTGTTTCCACCTTTGGGCTATTATGAATAATGCTACTATGAACATTTGTGTCCAAGTTTTGGTATGAACATATGTTTTCTTTCACGTTGAGTTTATACCTACTGGTGGAATTGCTGGGTCACACGGTAACTCTACATTCAACCTTTAGAAGAACTACCGGACTGTTTTCCATGTGGCTGCTCCATTGCACGTTCCGACCAGCAGCGTATGAGGATTCCAACGTCTCCATGTCCTCACCAACACCTGTTATTGTCCGTCTTTTTCATTACAGCCATGTAGGTGGGAACGAAGTGGTATCTCACTGTGGTTTTAATTTCCATTTTCCTGATAGCTAATGACGTTGGGCAACTTTTTTTCTTTATTGTTTTTACTGTTGAGTTATTAGACACAAATCTCTGATCAAATATATAATTTGCAAATTTTCTCTCCTATTCTGCAGGTTATAGTTTCACTTAATGGTGTCCTTTCAAGAACAAGAGTAATTGTGATGAAGTCCAATTTATCTATTTTTCTCTTTTGTTGTTTGTGCCTTGTTACATACACATGAGATCAAATGAAAGCACGTCCTTTCACTAAACATACTATACAAATAGAAGGTCAAGCTCTAAACAAACCTCAAATATTGATGCTCTAGTCATGATCCAGTAAATTCTGAACTCTTTCAGGGCAGGACCCATTTCATGTATATCCCCAGCACCTAGCACGATGCCTGGCACATAGCACATCTTCTTTTGTTTATCCAACCAATGTGTCTTGAGCAGCTACCATGTGCAAGAAACTATGCAACATGCTGGAAGATACAGAAGCAAGAAGAACATAGTCTTTGTCATTATACCAGGCTGCTCAGTTGAAATAGAGAATAAATACTTATTGGGAAAAATTAAATCTGTGTTCTTGATATGTCCTCTTTTTAGAAATTCAATTCAAATGACAATATCATATATGTCAAGCAATTTTTAAGAAAGCTAAAGAAAAATTAAGGAAGTATTAGCAAAACAAAAACGTGCTCGTCATTATAGAGTACCTGGTTGAGGCCCTGTAAGGAATAAAGAGGTAAGAGAGACCTGGCTCCTGCCTTGCAAAAGTGCAAAAGTTAGCCAAGAAAGAGGGGTAAACGGACATCTATACAGACAACTCTAGTCCAAGGCAGGCTGTGGGAAATGCCATGTCACGGAGGCTCAAACAGAATGCCGAGGGAGTCGAGGGGAGGGCAGGATTCCGAGGAGAGCGTCGTGTTATCTTAGGGAGCTTTCTGTTCATGCCTGTCTGTCTGGCAACTTAGACAGCAACAGCTTTACAAACAGATTCGAGTATCTGTGCATGCACAAAGAATTTCTGCCTCCCTGCCCCTGCACGGATGCGATGATGGTGGCTAGAGACGCGATCAGGGAATGCTGAGGTTCCTATGAATACGCAGGGCAAGATCCAGGTATGCATGAGTTTTCCATTTCTTCTGAAATATACAGGATCAGCACCACAGGGCAGGAAGGGAACCTGGAGACCATCTATTCCAACCTCCCTCTTGACGCATCACTATTTATTTGAGCCTGTGTCCATCCATGTTCAAGGATAAATATCCTTTAGCCTCCACCCTCCAATGGACCCTTGGACTTTTGAAGTTACCCACACGTAAAGAAAAAGTAGAAGAAATGAACATCCAATTAAATATGATGCAAACAATCTGTTTTATCAAAGTGAGCTGATCATAAATCAGAAGAATAGGCGGAGTCTAAATTACATAAATGAGACAGGAACTTGGCAATGGTCCCATCTTGGCGAGCTGTCATGCCAGGTCTACACAAGGTCAATATGGTAATTCATTTCCTGAAATTACTTAATTCTGCTGTCCGTAACCAAACAGTTATTTATCTTCAAGTACAGGAGCACGTCACTTCAAAGTAAAATTGATATTTGGAAATCCAAGTTTATACTCAAGTGAATTGTTAGTGTACCATAGGACTTGACTCTTCTATGGAGAAACATTTAGCAAACACTCCAAAAACAGGATTCTGTCTACAAATAAAAAAAGAAAAGAAAAAATCCTTTTACGTCGCCTTTTCTGTAACATAGTAATTGCATGAACTGGATGGTTTCTCTACAAGAAAGAAAAAAACTTCCCACTGTGGTCAGCAGATAATGTTTGTGCTAAGGCAAGTTCCAAAAATTTGAGTGGTAAAAGTCTTTATGTTGCCAAGCCAGACTGCTGGAGGTCAATTTTAACTTCCTTTCAAATTATAGTAATTAATAACAGGGTTGTTGGGTTTTTTTTCCTGTTATTGACCCAGGCATAAAAGCAGGCTTGAAAAATAGCCAAAACAGATCTCCATGATGCTCTAAAAGAAAGTTTTCCTCTATGGCATCAATGTAAGCCTTGTTCCAGATTTCTGGCAAAGCTCATCTCAGTTGCCTTTCTCCAGCAAAGTGGGCCTACGCACACTGCAAAATAAACTCAGAGAATGTTCAGCAATCTGCTGGTGGAGGTGCTTGCTAAGTGAGCATCTCTCTCCCCTCCGTCAGCTGAAATGTGATCATTTCTCTGTTCACCTCATTTGCATTATCTAATAAAAAATGCACAACCTTGGACTCTATCTGAAGCTAGGAATTTATTAGATCTTTATAATAAAGAGCCAGGTCCAGTCTGGACATCTCTACTGCTTAACATATTAAATGAAACAAACAGTATAGCATAGACATTATTTGAAGACATTGATAACATGCTTCGTCTATTTATAAAAAGTCCAAGCATTTATTCAATAAACATTTAACAAATACTAAGAAGGCAAGGTAAAGAACCTTACGTAGAAGGAGGGCTGTGCATGTTCTAAAAGAAATGGATGGGCCCTCAGGAGAGAAGTGGATTCTATCTTGGGCCAGAGGATGTACTCTCAGGACATTTCATGTCAAAAATTGGGGGGAGAATCTAACCAGGTGACTCTACAAACATCACGCTTTTCTTAGTCAAACATGAAAGCTTCCAAATGATGATATCTTTCGCATAAATACAAATCTGTTTTTTTTTTTTTAAATTGAAAATGTGTTTGGAATAACCCAGGTGGTGATTACACTGAAAACTCTTCCCCATACCCCCCGCCCAAAAAGAGAGATCTTATTTTATGCAGATGCAACTGCAACAGCCAGACTTTCTTACTGTCTGTATGAAGCTCACCTTTCTAAGTTATATGCTGCAGGTGAGTTGATGATACTTTCCCCTCCTTTCTTTTGAGGATGAAAATGACAGCTGTACCTAACACAAGGCATGACCATCTGTATGCATTAGATAAGCCAATTTAATTTTTAGGATAATAGGGCTTTCCAAGCCTTCAAAGCTAAAGGCAAAGGGAAAAAAATAAAAGGCCATCTTAGGCTTGTTCAAATTCTGGAAGTGATTTTTCTCTCTTATGTAAATTACCAAGGTAATGGAAACTATCAATATCGCCATATTTACTCCATAAGATCTTGTTCTGTAGTTGTACTTGAATACATATTACAACAAAGGAATAATAAAGTTAAGGTGGGATGATGTGTCAGTGTTGGAGCTTGAGAGAACGTACACTTCACTGCAGATGGGGTTCTGCGTGGCGAGCTTATGAATGTCAGAACATATCCGAGTGATCGGAAGGAGTCAGCAATTTCAACATGCTGCAAATCTGGGAAGTTGCTCTGTGTTTCCTATGGAAAGGCACAAGCAGAATCAATCAAATTGGGTTTTAATTAGAACATGAGTCAATCAGGAGCCTAAATTCCAAGGCTAATTCTAGCACTGTCCAAAAACCAAAACAAAACAACAAAAAAAAGCTCAATTAGACATTGTCTTCTAGTTCTCAGCTAAAACGGAAGCATCTGCCTAATTAGAAAAAGACATCATTCATCCAACACAAATTAGGAGACTCTTCCATGGAGGTTGCATGCAAAATTACTTGAGGATGGGTAAGAATTTCTATAACTCCCAAGAACATGTTTACAGAATTACGCAGCCTTTGATGAAATTCTCACTGCATCCTCCTCTCAGGGCTGCGTGAAGGGAGTTATCCTTATCTTTAAATGAACAAATGCCAAGAATATCCTACCCAGTAGCCTCTCTCAGCAGAGCAAGAAAAATGTGTAATTCTTTTTTTGACTGAATGCACATTTAGCTTCCCTTTTTCTGTGCTGATTATATTTTCCAAATTCATTTTTATTGAATTGGTCTAGCTGAAAATTTAATTGGCTTCATATAAGACAAAAATAGGTTTTATAACACTCGTACTGAATTTTAAAATGCAAAATAGGAAAATAAAATAATACAAGTGCATCTATTCAAGAGAGCCAATTCGACCTCACATTCCCATGCAGGTAACTCGATCCAGACTGCACACCTGTGGTCTTAAAGGTGCCCAGAAAATTATTGCCCATGTGACCATATAAAGCAACTTATCACTTGGTTTAGAGGGAACAACAATTACCCATATTACAACTCCGCATTTTAATACAGAGAAAGTAAGTCCATTCAGCCACCCATTTAGTGACAGTTTCTCACCAAAGAACATCTATTATGAATCCACCTGCACATATGGCTCTATAAAGTGCTGAACAAAGCTCACCTGTTTCTGAGGAAACTGAAATGTCAGTGCCTGCAAATAATATACTGTGCAAAGATCATATTTTGTTCACATGGAATTCAGTTGTCATGTGCAGAGTAAATTTTTAATGAAATATTTTTCTTTTCTCTACCAAAATACCACTCTCAGAATATTCTTACGAGACAAAAAGATGTGTAATATTCAGACTAGTATCTATTTTTTTCAGTTCAAGTTGCACTCTCATATTAAAATCTTAGGGGTTTATATTAATAAAACAATTGTGCATGCAGTAATGCCTGTAGATACCTACGATTAAAATAGTTGGTTAATGCTTTAGTACTTCTTCATTAGGAAAGACTTTTTTCCTCATTTGAAAGCAAATCTGATAGTGTGAAGCACGTCCCCAACCTAGAGAAGGGCCCAACGGGTGAAAAGCCGTGAGAATGACTCAATTCTCAATACAAAGAAAAGGATACAAATGGTCCACCCATGAAAATCTCTCCCATCCCTTTCTCAGTCTCCTCTATAGAATGCAGCCCCAAGCCCTGGAGATACTGGGAGGGGAAAACATCCTCTCTCCAATATTTCTGTGCAAGTCTGTTACAAGGCAAGAAGAAATCACCTGCCCTTGTAGGAACTCATGGCAAAGAATTCAATGTAGACCAAATTCTCCATGTACACTCCAAAGAAGAGGTGGAAAAAAGGTGCACCCCGTCTTCACCCCTAGTCTCCACGTCTCTTTCTTGATCCAAATGCATCTTCTTTGGTGACCTCTGAGACATACCCTAAATACACATCCCCCAGCATGGTCTAAACTCCCCTTGCCCTGATCTAGGATGTAATCCAACCCCTCCGTACAACTATCTTTACCTCTTCCAAAATATGCCTCAACAAATCCCTCATCTCGTCCATTACCAAAATCCCAACGTCTCCTCCTTTGACAAAAATACCACAAGGCCCGTGTCCTCTCAGTTCTTTGGTTTTTTTGCTGCATTGCACACCCACACTGAATGGAACAGTGTTGAGGTGTTGACAGAGCCAGTCACAGCTAAATGCCACTTGCAGGTCACAGCGCCGCCCTCCTCTACTGCTCAGTAAGTGCAGGGCTCGTGCTGTCCTCTGCCTGGGGATGGCCCGCGATGGCACAAACACGGATGACCCCCAGGAAGTCCTTCCAGGGCCCAGCTTTGTGTCATGAATAGCCCTGGCCAACAGGGACAATGGGACGTAGCTAGCCAACGTGGCTTTCTTGGGATTCGGACTGGGCATACAGGGAATGGTGAGTTGATGTTGAAAGGCTAATGGGACCAATGGAAAGAGACAGATCATGACAAAGAAACTGTGCTGATGTGCAGAGGACAGAGAGAGTCATCAGATCCCTGATCTCCCCAAGTCCATAGCTTCAATTCCAGATGGTATCTATCCTGAGTGAGGCTGTTGCTTAAAACAGAAAATGCCTAACTAAATATGTACTAAGCCACCCATTTCCCTCCCCAATTTACCTCCTTCTCCCCTCCTCTCCCAACATCCAAGAGTCCCAACACCGTGGTTCATGAATCTAGAACCTTCTGCCTCCCTCTGCCCCTCCCCCTTCGGCAACACATCCCTCCTCACAAATGGAGGAGGTTGTTAGAGACAGTGAAGACAATAGTCCTGTACCATCTGCTGAACGCAGAAGAAATGTTCTGAAGATGCTTTAGTTAAAAAGCATTGGCTAGGCTGTGAGAACAGTTGGGAAAGAGACGTCTGAAATATAGAAGAGAAGCAGCTTTCGGAGACTGTATCTAGGAAGGCAGTAGGGACCAGAACAAGTGAACATGTGTTACCTTAACTGGTCTCAGAAGGCAGTTTAAGCAAATAAAGAAGATTAGGGATAAGAACCAACGATTACAATATGGTTCAGAGTCGTCTCTGAAGGTCTGTGGCTAATGTGCACACTCTCCGCGTAGCCCTTTCGGAAACATGATGTGTAAGTGAAGATGGCTTTCAATGATGACAATGGAAAGATTCAAGTCTGAAAAATCATCCCATGTCCTTCTTCTCCCGGAAGACAGTACTTGTGTTTAACACATTGACTGCCATGTGAGTTGTATTTAACTCAAGCTAGTTTTGAGCCCAGGGCCTCATGAAGCAAAACCCTGTAGTTGGTTCGTGAAAATCTTTTTTGTCGATGTTCTTATTGTTACAATTAATATTGACAATTTAATTCGAAAAGCGTGGATTGTGTTGCATATAACTCATGCACAGAAAACATTAAAAAATAACAAATTATGAATGATCCTTTTGTTTTAATAAAACACTGTGGCCCCAGGGGAAAAAAAATTTTTTTTCTAGCATGGCACTCAATGTGTTAAAAGCTGATGTAGGCACTTTGATTCCTCTACCCACGTCCTTATATCCTGTGTCCCAGCGAGAGACACATTCCCCTTGCTATGGTTACGAGGTGTCTCTTCATCTCTTTCCCAGCTACGACATAACTCATTGCCAAGTCCTTCCTAACCACTCACTGTCAGCAAAATTCCTGGATACCGGGAAGATCCCGCAGATTAAAATTTCATTCTCTATAGAACATGAGTATTTGAATTAAAGGGAACCAAGGACAGTGGGTTTGGCATTCAAATCACCACGAAAGGGAAAACCTCTCTTGATGTTTACTTTGTGGTAGAAAACATTCCTCAACTATCAAACAAACATCAACAGCAGGAACCTCTTGATGAAGCATGAATTAAGGGAAGACATCATTGGCTCCACTCTCATTTGGTAATAATCTCAAATTTCCTAGGACAAAATGAATTTGAATTTGTGTGGGTGTGTGTAACATCTTTAGGTTTCACAAAGCACCTGCAGGAAGAGTCCCATGGAGAGCATCATGGAGCCAAAGAATATTAGACACTTAAAAAAATTGGCAATACTGCATTAGACAATACGCACAAATTTTTTTCCTTTACTTGTTAAACAAAGTGCCGCTCTGTCCTCATAACACCCGGTTCTCTTCTTCCTCCAGTTCTCATGCAATCACCTCATGCTTAGCAGAGTGCAACGCCAATACGAAATAGAGCAAAACAAGATGCCGACCATTCATGGCAGCTCTCTTTGAAGCTTCCTTGAGGGCAAGTGCCTGGCCAAGAGGGAGGGACCTTGTCAGGCTTGGACATCAGGCCACAGAAGGTGGCCCCGCTGCCTTCTTGGCCACTAGACAATCCCTCTGAAATAGAGTTATCCTGGAGAGTGACAGATTACCAGCCCTGGAGGCTACAGCCCAGTGCTGGCAGGACCCTGCAAAGGGAGCGAAAGCCATAGCACCTAATCCGTGACCCAGAGAAGGTATTTTAGGGATAAGGAACGGCCAGTTTTCAATTGGGTCAATATCTGGTCTTTGTTTTCAAAGTTGCCATCAGGCTACAGCTGTTTTCCTTCCGTGTGGGCTTTGGTGAAATAACAAACATGACAATTTCCTGCAAACGGGCTTAAAATGAGAGGCAGTTTCAGATCATCTCAGTGAATGTCACTTGAATAAATATTTCTCTGATAAGAAACTTTTGTCTTCCTATTCCTACCATGAGTCACATTCTTCACTTTAGCACGTCACCTCTTCTAAGGAATACAGTACCCGCTCCTGGCTCCACGTACCCTGCCCTAACAAAAAACATCACTAAGAATATGTTATCCATCTCCACTCATGCTTTCGTGTCTCTGAAGTAGGAAATGTTCTGATATCTGACACATTAGAATGATGATTTATAAGGAGAGCAGAATCTGGCCCCTGGGAACAAGTGGCATGTACAAAATCAGGTGACTTGCTCAGCTATTTTCATCGGAGATCAACAGCTCTCCCAAAGCCCTCACTCCCGGGTTGGTTCCTATCGACTTACACACATTCTCAGCATTAACGTCCTGCCTTCAACACGTAAGACGGGACAAGGCTGTCTCTTCTAATTCTCACTACCATAGGGTGCTCCATCTACTTGTGTGTTTGTTAAAAATGTCTTCCAAGACAGCCGTACAAAGAATCTTCCCACTTAGACCCTATTATGTTAAAAAGCCAAAAATCAAATCTGCATTGAATGTTTACCTGGGCTTAGCTGTGTGAATCACTGAGGTATGACATCATACATTATTCATCCATTTCGTGCAACTTGGGAAGGACCAAAATGACATGAAGACAAATTGTTAGTGTTGTTTAGAAGAAAAAAGTGACACGCTACCTAAATATTTAAGACTTAAAAAAACACTTCACAAAATATTCCTTTGTATCCTAATTTCTGTCCTAATTTTACCAGGTAAAGTTGGTTTACTGAGTAATGCATAGAGCAGCTCACCCTGTTTCTCACCCAAGACATGGGTACGTAAGCCTAGAGATAATAATTAAGTATTTTGTGATTTTCAAGTCTTGCCCATTTTGGCAAATAGATCACAGAAAAACCTGATCTATGCCATTACACAGATAACTAGCATGTTTTCTATATCCAATACAGATTGTTTTGTTGTTTTATAGACATGCATTAAATAGCAAAATAATGCTAATTTTTTTCTCCTTGATTTTAATAGACCCATGTTAAAAAAAAAAAAACTCTAGGGAATTTATCATATATTGAGGTTTTGAGAACTAGATTATCAGATTAATTATGCATTTTATAAATATTATAGACCTATCACCAAGAAGTGGGAATAGAAGAGATATTATGGTCTTTGCTTCATAGAGTTCCCATACTACAAATGGCTAGGGACTAACCCTTCACGCTTCCAAAGTCTAGTTAGCTAAAGCTGGGGTCTTATTAGAAAAGGAAAGAGAAACAAACACCTTTGAATGCAATAAGTCACTTCTAGTAAGTCAGACAAACATCATGTATTTTGTTCACACCTTGCTTATAACAGGTTTCTTTCAAAGGTAAGGTATATTTTTACACCAACCATTCTTTTTCAGATCAGCAAATGCTGAGTTTAAAAAAAAAAAAAATCTGCAAAGTGCCTAATTCACATATGGACATTTTAGGAGAGATGGAGTTGGTGAGACTCAGAAGATATTCAGCATTTTCTAAATGTAGACTAGTTCATCATTTTCCTCAGGAGGAAAGGCAAAAGCTGGCTTGCATTTTCCGTTGCTGTAAACATCAGTGTATTCATTTTCGGAACATAAAATAATAATGATTTATAATAGCATCCTCTCCTGGTCGAGAATCTATTGGCTAGAATCATGTTACTAATGGAATTTAAGCTATTTTCACTTATTATGCATGGTAATACTCAGGTTTGGCTCTAGGCAAAATTGCTAAATAGGCAAAACTTATCTTTCGTGCATTCCCTCTCGGTAGAAATTTCCCCTCGTGGGGAAATCTAGAGCCATACTTACTAGGGTGTTTGTAGCTAATACCACAAAATATTCAGTATTACTTCTTCCAAGGATATTTGCACATTAATAAGGGATTCTCAACATTCCGGAAAAAAAAAAGTGATTCTCAAATTTTAAGATTTCAGACCAGCCAGAGGAGTGTATGATCCCGTCATTGACTACCCAGCGGGTGTCCACCTACTCTGTCTATGTGGAGGCTGATTTGTAAAAACAGCAAAGCAATAAATGTTAAGCATAAATCTAATTATTGGTTGTAAGTATGCATTAAATTGAGCATTTCAATGTAACGGTATAGAATAGTACTTTGCAATCTGACTGTAAAGTTACTGTTCTCTGTGCTTTTCAAAATACAGAGAGTGAGACACAATACATTTTGTCCTTTGTTTACCCATAGAAAATTTCCATGAGCTAAGGAAGAAAGAAAACTGTCTAGACCATAGGCAAACTCCTTAGGCTCCTTATCCACCTTGGCTACAAATGTCTTATTGATGAGAAAGAACAACAGAATTTCCAGGGACCTGATAGCCAAATCATCTCTCTGTTTTCAGAATCTTTCCTGGAGAAAGAAAGAGCAGAATGGAATGAATTTTTGGACTAAGAACCAAAGTCCAAGTTCAACTCATAGACTTGCCACATTGAGACCTTGAGCAAATCGCATCTTCCTGAGCTTCAGATTCTCATCTATTTAGAGAGAGATCAAAAATCTCCGCCAGTGCTAAAAACATCTTGAATTTAAGAACACAGGAATAGGCCATCATGAATAATGGTCCAGTTGAAACCCCAACTTGGAGTGATAAAGTATAATTTTAAATATGTGAATTACTTGCAATAATGAATGGCGTTCTTATTTGCTCTTCCACATCCATATTCATCCATGTTCGCACCTATGACAGCCTTCCAATTATGATTCATTAAGAAGGGAAAAAATCCTTCTTTCTGATTTAGTGAAAGGCCTACTTTTAATGTAATTCAGGTCAAAGTTGCCTTTTCTGTGTCAGGTAAAATTGTGTAACTAACTCCAGAAATAGAATTACAGAATTGGTAAGATAATAGCATTTCCAATAACTAATGAGCATGGTCGTCTCCGTCTACACAGTTGGCATTTCATGCAGATCTGTATTTATTCTATAGTCAAACACGGGCCAAAATGAGACAGATAGCAAAACGCCAATTTTGGTTTGTACAATGATTGCAGTGGGAAAAGCCCTGTCAATTACACTGTTTCCATGAATTGTTTAGTAATAGTTAAGTGGATTTTGAGAAATTTAACTTTCCCCAATTCTCCTTAGGCAAGAACCAAAAACAGGAAAAGCTCTAAATATGGTTAACAGAATTCTTTCCTGTGGATTATTTTTGGAAGCTGAATAAGGATCATAGCCTGGATCGGTCCCTTTATTTTCATTTGACATCGTCTTCGGATGAACACTTTTTAATAATAGACTACTCTTTGAGTCTCTGATTTAAGTAGTGACTATTGATTGACTAGTTAGAACTTCCGTGCTTTATGAATTGTTCTCTAGAGGTGATGAAATGAGGAAATCAATGCTCTTATTTGCGTTTATAGCCGGTCTGCAGAGTGAATTGGATTTTCGAACAGCAGAGACAAAAGGATATTTTCGAATGTCATTAGTTAAGGTATAAAATTAAAGAGGGCTAATCATATCAAGGCAAATATTGCTGAAGATATTCTGAAATCAGTGATTAATGAGAAAAGAGTCAACCCTCGACCACAGTATGTGGCTTTCTTTAAAATAGAAATTGTAGCATTCATGACCGTCCCCTTGTGTTACTGGAAGCTCAGCCCTTGTCCTCAAGTCTGCATCAGAAGAATGAAAACAAGTGGTTTGACGAGAAGGAAAGAGAAAGGAGGAAAAGGAGGAAAATGGTAGACTCTCATCTGAAAAAATCCAAATTTCCTGAACATGAGCAGAAATACAGAGCTTTTAAAGGGAGGGCCCTTGGTTCTAGGCTATTGTGGTTAACTATTCTAATCATACCATCTCTGCCAAACACAAAGCCTGTGACCTCCGCCCACCTGGGAGGCCAGTGCCAGGGCCTGGGATGGCTGAGCTATCTCCTGTAACACAAAGAACAAGACATTCCCTGCCCCTCCCACCACCTGCCCTAGGCGGGGATCCAGGCTATGCTCCCAAAAAGAGTGGGGGAAGTTTTAAAGAGAGAAACCATCTTTTTTACCATTTTTGTTTGTTTATTTGTTTTGGGCCATTCCCTCTGTCACACTTGCTACCAGCACATGCAAAGTGAAGCTTTCTGCTGTGCAGCATTGTTAAGTGTGATCAGGTTAAATGACTAACCAAGTTCCAGCAGGAAGAGGAAAGAATGAGAATTTTGTGGCGCTATTTTTTTAAAAATCATTTTCAAGGCTAGCAAAATATATGCTCAATGTTTTGATTTCAACCAGAAATGGAAGTTTCCTCCCATCATGGCATGTCAGTATTTCTTCGCGCAGCCGGCTTTGCAGAATTTCATTCCATTTAAAATAATCTTATCTTACATGTAAAAGTGACAGCTGAGTGAAATAAAGACAATTTCTTGAATCGAAGCAGTAATTATTTCCATTTTTCATTAAAGCAAGCCATTCAGTGGGAAGGATCAGAGAAAAAGTTAAATTATGACATAAAATTGCCATTAAACCAGAAATGAGCTAATGGAAGAACATATGTAAACAAGATGAATATGAATACTTTTGAAAATTAAAAAAACAAGTAACGATAAACACTAATAATAAATACTTTGCATTTCTAAAATACCTCCTATCTAGAAACCCTAAGAATCAAAGGCAAATGAACAAATAATTATAATGCACAGGAAGAAAGGCAAAGGAAAATTAAATCCAAAAGGAAAATAAGAATTCAAGAAATTTTTTTTTCTTGCCTCACTCTTTTACTCCTTAACAGTCTTCTGAGAATTGTGTTTTCTTTGAGGATATTTTCCTCTCAGTGGGTTTTCTATACTCTGTGAGCTCCCTTGGATCATAAAGCAAGACAGGTTCGGTGTATTTCAGGCCAGGGTGGTAATGCGTGTGTTTCTTGGAAGGAATACACTCCTTTCCTTCTCTGCTTCATTTTTCCCCTGCTGTGGGGTTTCTGAGTGGAGGGCAAAGGCAGAGGGGAAGGCGGGAACTAACATTTCTCCAATCCAGCTACGTTGTCCTCTGGAAACCTCCCATGATAAACCCGTGCCAAGCTCATCTGAATATGGAAAGATCTGGAAGCTGCAGCACTCATCGGTAGCACTCACTGGCACTCACCGTGCCAAGGGGTAGCTCTATAAGACCTCCGTCTTTGTGTGGTGTTTTCTCTATGTGCGCCAAGACATACCTTCTGTGGCTGTATTTTTTGCCTACAAATGAGAAATCCTACAAGAACTGTAATTCCAGCTTCATCAAAGGAATCCGAAATCTGGGGGTTTTCTTATAAATCTTAAAATCCTCACCAAAATTATTGAAACTCTTATCTCTTCTGGGTGTGTACACCTTCAAGGGAAAGAAAAATATATGAAAAAAAAACCCAGTTATCTGAAAAGAGGCGAATGCTGTTTTTAAGCATTCTGATCACATTGGTGCATGTACACCATGGCCATCGCAGAGTCTGTCCCTCCCGCGACAGCCAGTGCTGTGAAGCCCCATGTCAAGCTGTGTATCAGACTTAAGAGTCAGATTTCTCATATCCAAGATTGGGAAAGTCACTTGCCTTCTGTAGGCTTCAGTTGCCTCATCTGTGGAATGAGAATTAAATTCAGTAATATGGCGCATAGTCCATGCTCAACGACTGGTGTATATTAATCATTAATTTTATCCAGTGACCATTAAGAAAAATGGAGTGAGAAGGTACATATTAGTAATAAAGAGGCAAGTCTGTTTTAGAAATGGCTTTTAGTTCACACCATGTTACAGTTTTATAGTGAACCATTCAGCTCAGTAGGGAACTAATTTAATTGTTCTATTGCAGAATTGGGTAGGGAGACACGAGGATAAAGACTACATTAGAACTTTGTTGACCTCATTATGAGTATCTCTCAGATTCCTCCAATGCCTATGGAAGGTCACATTTAGAGGCAACATCCTCTCTTCCATTGGAGGAAGATACCTGTGATGGTTAATTTTATGTGTCAGTTTCACCGGGCTAGGAATGCCCAGAGAGCTGCTAAAACAACACTTATGGGTGTGTTCGTGAAGGTGTTTCCAGAAGAGATTAGTCCTTGAATTGGTAAACTGAGTAAAGATCGCCCTCGCCAATGGCAGGCCTGGGGGGATAGTCCAATCCTCAGAGAGTCTGAATAGACCAAAAAGGTAGAAGCAGCGCAAATTTGCTCTCTCTGCTTGAGCAAGGACGTCTTTCTTCTCCTCCCCTTGGATGTTGGTGCTCCTGGGTCTCAGCCCTTCAGACTCAGACTGAGACTTTGAAGGAGCTCAGGAAAACTTCACTCCAAAATATGACTCTTTGGTATAAAGAGTATTTTGAATTAAAGGCCCTTAGAGATCAACAGGCCTTGGAAGGGGCTTTCTCTCTCTCTGCATAAAACCAGAGGGACCATCAGACAGAGCAATCTTCCCCTCCCCTTACTTAATCTTTTTAAGCAAGCCTCTGCTTCATCATCTGCAAATGGTGATTTTAGGAGGATCTATGCCACTGGGTGAATGGTCCACTGCTCTAATATTTGGCAAAAGGTGGACTTTTAATAAATATTACCTGTTTTGATTAATATTATTGCTTCCTTCCCAAGTTCCAAAAGTTAGATATTGAGATTATGGAAGATGTTTCCATAATGAGGCCAGTTCAAGGATGCCGCTCTTGGCCTCATGCCTACCTGTCCCTGCACCTACTATAGCAAAAAACCCAGTAGCAGAGCATCTACATTCAAATGAAAGAGATTAATTGCCTGCTCTGAAATCTGAATGAGAAGTGAGCTCCTAGCTTTTGGCTATAAAAATGGTCCTACCCTGTTCATTTTAATCCCACTCTGACCCCCCCACCCAGATTCTTTTCCTTTCTTGTTTGCACAGTGATGAGGATGTCCCGGTGGCTGGTAATATCTGGACCCACCGTGACTTCAAAGCGATGAGACAGGCACTTGCCTCCGGAAGCTTCTGCTATCTTTTCGCAGATGACTCGTCCGGAGGCGGTAATCATTTCGAACTAGCCAGGAGAGGGAGAACGAGAAAACTATAATAATGTTAGTCAGGTAGTGCTTTCTGCCTTATCAGCCCCAGCAGATGCAAACATGCACTGACAAATACTACACCAGAGGGTAGGATAAAAGTGGAATTAGAAAATAACCACCTTCAGGAGATACTGGGCTTCCAAATTCGATATGCAATTGTAATATAGATAACATGGCAAAACCAGATAATAAATACGGCTTTTAATTCAAATATGACCTTCAAAGAGCTTTTTCCTTAGAAACATAATTGAAAAGCTCCAAACCTTTGAAACAGCAGATCCAAACAATAAAACTGCTCCCTCATCCCCCCAGCCCTGTCTACGGGACACATCGGAGACCTTCCTTCTCAATAACGGCCTTGCAGTGTATTTTATCACCTATTCTATCGCATATTCTAAAGTTCTTTATCACAATGGAAAGATATGCTTCCTTTGCCACGGTTTATCACATTCCAAAGGTATCTTATCAATACTCCCTGGGCAAGCCCATGAGCATTTCTAAATGACAGTACGGAACAGTATATGATAAACGGGAACATCGCTGCCTCTCTGATCAGCGGGCGAGATAAAGAGAATGTGGCCAGCCGGAAAAATCAACTGGGCTTGGCTCAAGTGTCAGGATCATCTGTAACGTGGCAGGGAATGATTCATCACTGAGCGCGGGGACCCTCCTAACGTTGGAGGGAACCCAGCCGCACAAGGTCAGAATGCCCAAAGTCCCTTGAAGAAGTGGCTCCCAGTACAGCCAAGTGGCTGCCTCCATTGTCCTTGACAGGCAGGGGAGGCTTTGTATGAAACCGTCCTCTCCTGAAGCCATATTTTATGGGCGCTGGAGCCAGAGCATTTTAATTGAGCTGAACTACGTGCGCGGGCCTCTTAAGGATCAGGCACCCTCTTCCCACCGTGACATTGAAACAGAGACTGTTTCTGCTGCTAGACGGTTTGTAAATCACACAGAGAATCTTGCAAGGACAGAGACTACTGCAGTGTCCTTGATGTCTCAGTTCCTCCCTTTCCCCCGTATCTTTGGTCTCCGCTCTGATGTGGACCATTTGTGTGTTGTATATAGAAAGCTTTCCATGAGATAAGGGGATGTAGGGGCCACAGGGAAACTTCCCCTTCGCCCTCTGAAGGTTCTCTGAAAAAGCAACTGGCCAAAGGCAGGTGAATAAAAGAAAAGGCATGCAAATTTATTAAAGTGCGTGGCAGGGGGAATCACAGAGTGATTACCCCACCACGCAATGGGGTACCAATGGTTACATACCCTTCTTCCTAGGGGAAAGGGAGATGGGGAAGTGTGGATGATTTTAGGGGAACAGTAAATTTTTAGGGGAATTCAGTGGGCTTGAAGAACACACAGTGGTCTGGGACAATGTCTGTTGGTCCTACAGAGCAGACAATGGTTTGTGACCAAAGTCTGTCCAGGTGTGTTGACAGATGTTAGTCTTTCTTCCTGTGATATGAGTTTAGTTAATGGAAAGTCAGGGAAGGGACCAGAGGTCACTGTTTTCTTCTTTGGCAGGTCTGGACTTTGGGCAGATAAAGGAACTTCAGAGAACAACTTCATCCTGTGCTTTGAGAGGGACAGAGGACTGAGAGACAGGAATGAGGGGGAAGGGGGCAGGTCAGAGAGAGCTTGGGGCTCCTTCTTCCGCTCAGCATGTCAAAGTGCCATTTTGGGGAGTATCAGTTTCTGAGCCCCAATAAGGGTAAACATAAAGCCTGCTTTCTCAAATGAACATTCCAACATCCATCAGCTTCGCTAACTTCCTACAATACTATAAAACGTAATTTTAAAAAAAGATTATATGAATGGTCTGGTTAAGAAAGACTATTATGCAAAGGTATTAAATTTCACCAAATTAACAAGACACACACACTCTCATTTCTAAGATAAGACGTCAAAGTATTCTCTGATTAATAAAACAAAAAGGCGTAAACTTGATCTGTAAAAAGTAATAAGAATTCAGTCCTAATAATGAATATATTAACTAATCTAAAAATAGATGAAGTGATACTGTTCAGAAAACTTCCTAATCTTATTCATCAAGTGCCTGTCAACCAGGTGCAAAGCCAGCCAAAAAGTTATGATGCTACAGATGACCTACGAGGCAGGTCAATGACCCCAATAGACACCGTGATCCCTTTTGCTGGACAGAGGGATTGCAATTCACAAGCAATTGAGCGGAAATTATTTCCTCTCTGGGGCAGTTGATCTAGCATAACAAAATCATGAATGCTGTGACTGGGTTAGCTTAGCTGTTTCAAAAACAATGCTAATGATGTCAAGGTTGCCGGGTCAAACCCCATATGGGCTCATTGTCTTTGGAGAGGGAGAAATAGTATTCCATGGGCTGGGTGGCTTCAGGAGCAAATGTCTCTGGTCAAATGAGGATCCAGCACTAAGACTTCACCAAAACCCAGCAGCACTGCTGGAAAAGCAGTTCAAGGGTTAATTTCTATCTACCTAATGATGCCCAATAAATATGATCCTTGAAAGGAAGACACAGATTGTGATAGGATCTTGTCCGCCCAGAACACAAAAGGACAGGGAAATAATCTCATATTTACCTTGCGTTGCCAAAGAGATCAGAGTAGAGATAATTGGGAAAGTATGATTGCTTTGGGAAGAAAAGGTCTCTCAAAAATAAAGATCTGATAGAATGATCATAAATGACACCAATGGGAAGAACAGGAACAATCTGAGAAGGCCGACGTGACAGCACAGCGAGCTCCAAAGACAGGAGAACCTCTCATCGCAGCTCCCAACATTCATTAAAACTCCTACCCTAGGGGACCCTTTCCCAACTCCAAAACCTTAACACCATGTCCCCACTATACCCTCCAGCTATGTGGCTCTTTGCAGTGGAAAACAGTCTTAAGAAACATGATCCTTTCTTCTCTGATAAGATGCATTCTAAGACTAAGGCATAGTTGTCCAATTCATAAGTGGACATTTATTAATAAGCACTAAGTTTTAAAACAACGTATTTGTCATATTTTTCACACTTCTGTTTTTGCATCACTACTAATTAAAGATTAACTACCACTTCTAAAGAGGAGTTTGGTGCGTCCCCGCCAGGAAAACAAATTATTTCAACAGCAGCTGCATCAAAGAAGCTGACAGATAAGCATCACCCGCCAGTTCAGACTTCAACCCTTCTCCGTAAATAAGTTTAGATCCTGCCTGCCTACCAGGCTGCTGTACGTGCCAAACGCAACCCTCAGATTTCATTTTAAAAAAATGAGAGGAAGGAAAAGGACGAGTTGGCTGATTAACATAGCTGACCTATCATTGGCCAAAAAAAAAAGAAAAAAAAAGGCTGAATTCTAAATGCTAGCATCCTTCCAATCCAAAATTGGCCAGCAGAAGGCCATTCCTAAAAACGTAAGATGCAACTGGTTGAGATGTTAGAAGTGAGGCAGTGGATATAAGGGATTTGATAGCTGAGCCTGAGAAATCCGTTAATCATGTCTATAAAGAAGTCAATAATTAAAACCTCAATTTTCCTAAAGGATTACCCCTATCTTCAGACCTACGCATAAACGCTCTGATATTTTTCATAGCTTTTATAATCAAGGAGTATGACCTTGCGAAACAAACACAATTGCTTCTCTCAATCCTGGGCCATTTAATTGCATTGCAATCAGAAACAGGCTTTGGCGGGGCACGACTCCCAAATTATACAGACCTTTAGGGTGTTGTTGTGAAAAGCAAAACCAACAGAAAAGTCCAGACACGTGCATGCCCTCCTAAATGGAAACTATGATTTGATAAAGAGTCTTTGCATCGTATTCTTTGAGAATATGTTTTGAGCTGATACATTTCTAACAGATGAGAAAGCAGGAAAGAAAAGGTCAACAGCTGAAAAGGTAGTTTTGATATGTCGGAGGATACAAATAATCAACTTAAAAAAATAAAAGACCTGGGGTTAATAAGAAAAATGAGAGATGTAATTAAGCTTTTTTTTGTTGTTCTGTAATAAACAGAAGAGTGACTTACTCTCTTAGCATCTTAATGATGCCTGCTGCATAGTTTGATAGAGTGGAGCTTTTCACAAAGGACTGGACCCGGGAAACTGGTCGCGCGTCCTCAACCATCTTTTCCAACAATCCCTTCTCTCATGCATTGTGTCACACCTGAATCCTATCTCAGCGTTACTCCGTTACTCCCGTCCCTCCTGGGAATGTGTGATTATTTACTGGATGTTCAGGGAAATCAGACAAGGAGGATGAGGAGGGTTGATTCTGGTACTGACAACCTACACAATGAAGTTTCATGATAATTGTCAAGCCTTTCTCCTGACCAACTCAGCACCGAGCAATTGCTCTCTTCCCTTCCTTCCTGCAAGCTCCTGTCTCTAACGTCCACTTGGTAGGTGCTTATCCTACCTGGTGGAATTAGTCGTCTGTTTATGTCAACTACTTGTGTTTTGAGGGTAAATGATAAAGTAATTGACACGGTAGCCATTAAATGAGATAACATAAGCAATTCATGTCATATATTTTTATAACTTTCCCACAACATCTAGCACAATACCTGTGTAGTAACCAATAAGTACTTATTGATTAAATGTACATTTTTAGAGGTATTTTACTAAATTGGCTAAACTTCATCACTCAACTACAAAACCAGGAATTTATATTAGATAATCTTTAAACTCCTTTTGAACTTCACTAGTCTATGATTATTATTCATTAATTTGCAATCGAGTGTTACATTAATGTTTATCTTTGCACAATCTATAACAAAAAAGTATTTGCTGACAAACTAATGGAAAATGAGTGAAGGCTTTTTTTATACTTCAGGTGCATCTATTAATATATGATTCAAAGTGATAAGTTAATTATAGATTCTATGTATTCATTTTGATAACATTTTCTTTGGTACTCAAAAACAATAAAACTATATTTCTTTAAAACATAATCTATGATTTGTGTTTTCATTTATTGAAACTGATTTCACCCCACCCAACTAGTGGCAAAGTCAGGGTTTATTCACTGATTCATTGCTCCAAGATTCACGAGCTTTAAAAAACCATGCAAGGTGTAAAACGCCCAAATCGTCCTATAGCTTTGGCTATTCGAGTCACCACCTGCCCCCTATTTGCCAAATCTAATAGCTCATTTATAGCCAATTCAATAAATATTTACTGAGAGGCTATTATATTTCTGGCAGTGAAAAAATTATAAACGGGGTTTTAAACAATTATAAACTAGATTACAGTTCAGGAGAAGTATGCAGAATTACACAAGCCACCGTGTCACAGGACAGAGAAGGAAAGGATGCTCTCCTAGCCCCAGGAAAGTTTCCCGAAAGAAGAGCTGTCCCCGATGAAATCTGGAGTAGACACATGTAGCAAGAAGTGAGACAGTTCTGTCAAGGAATACTTTCGAGGCAGAAGGAACTGGTTGTATAAAAGTGTCTGTCAATATATTGCAGGAAAGAAGAGCCAGAATGTGACCAGAAGTGGCCCAAGTCATTTAAAATATAATACCTGTCTCTCAGGTTCATTTAATTTCCAAAGAGAATCACTTGCAAGTCAATCTGCCCCCCCTCACCCCGCCACATTCGTTCTCCCAAGTACATATTCATCCTCCCTAGGAACCATTTATTGCCCCTAAACAGAATTTTCCATATTCCTCATCTCCCCCCATCCCTCTAAAATGAGGGTGTCTAAATTTCTGGACCCCACTGGGTTATTGGGTAATCAGTCTGCGGTTCTCCCCACGCACAGTAAATAAATCTCTTTCTCTTATTAATCTTCCTTATTGTGAGTAGATTTTTCAGTGAACCTTCTGGGGTGAAGGGGAAGATTCCTCAGCCCTCGCCACCCATGTCAAGAACCATCCTCAGGCCTTCATCACTTCCATGGGCGGACCTCATCCCCTGAGGCTGCCTGCCATGTACCTCTCTCTCTCTCTCTCTCTCTCTCTCTCTCTCTTTCTCTGTCTTCGCCTCTCCTTCTCTCTCTGCCTCTGACGGTGACTTCCGTGCCTTGCTTCTGTAACTTCCTCAACTGAAGCATCTTAAACGCAAGATGACCCAGGTGAACTCTTCACGACCTCTCTTCTCCCCACGTCCCAATCCCCATCCTAAAACAGGGGCATGATTTTTCCTTTCTCTTTTGTTCCCTGCATCCAGTCTGTTGAGAAATCACAGTTACCTTATCTCCCCAGTATGCCTCACACCTTCCCCGTCTTCTGTGACGCATCCGCCATTTTAGTTTAGGCCATCCTGACGCTTCCCCCGCACTGAAACGGATTTCTAATCAGTCCTGGTACATCCCGCCCCCCTGAACCTGCCCTTCAGCCTGAGACCGAGCTCCAGTCGCGTTTCTCCTGCTTAGAAGTGTCACACCTCCCACTGCCTGTGGGATTAAGTGTCAGCTTCTCCAGTGTGCCCTCAGAGCCCTCCATAGCTGGGCGTGTTATGTCCTAGCTTCCCAGAACTCTTCTTCCCCTGCTCACTACGTCCAAGCAAACTAGATGGCTCACCCTTCAACAACTTAAACCCATTTCTCACCCAGCTTCTGCCCATTGTGTTTCCTCTCTGGAAATCCTTCCATCCCATAATGCACATCTCCAATGCTGTCCTCGAGCACTACCAACTCCTCCTGCCAACAACTGTCCCTCTGCCCCCCTCCCAAAAAAATTCTTTCTCATAGCATTTTATTATACTTCTCTTGTGGCACTTACTGTTTCTACTTAATTACAATCGCTTGTGTCCTGGAATTATCACCCTCTGCTACAATCCAAGATCCTGTAGACCATATGCGTGTCTGCTCACCTGGGGCTTTTTCGTGGGCGGTAATTGTCTGTTGGCCTGAATTAACGGGATTCCATAGCACAGATGTAAGCGTTTGTTAATTCTTCCTTTTCTAGTGGCATCTAGAACAGAGGTTCCAAATTGGCAGCTGGAGGCTGAATCTGGCTCACAGATGTGTTTCGTTGAATCCACGTTATTTTTTTAATTGAGTCAACATTTTTAAATGGAATATTTTACACGATATGCCAGATTTTCAGCTTCTCTATAAAAGTAGACTGTTCTGGCAACACTGAGCCCATATTCACCTCTCTGGCTGAAAATGCCTGACACTGGGGCCTGCCTGCTCCCTGTAGATGAGGCACGCATGCCTCAGTTTACCCCACTCTGCAGCATGCTCTGTGCCCTGGTCCACTTCCTTACTGGTGGTATTGACGAGTCCTCTGTAGGCATTAGAGTTTGCAACCCCAGTCTAAAGTCCTTATAAGGGCAGGCTCCAGAACCTTTGTTGACCCATGCAGCACTGTTTCTAGAATCGAATTTGAGCGGTAAAGGAATTGGATCACGGCATTGCTTTTGCTGATTTCAGGAACACCCTCCCTACCTTTTCCCCACAATGCCCAGCTGGAAAACCCTTCCAAGTAACGTGCCGTGCCCTTCTCTCTTCAGGATGTACCTGCCTTCTAATGCCAGTTGGATGATTAATATGTGTTCAAATGTTAATGAATTAATAATGATAATACTTCCTGCACGGGTACAGTATAAGTATGACAAATCTGTGTCAAGAGTGTGTTGTGCGGGTGCACACACATATGTGCACACACACGCACACACTTACACCATGGCAGACATCATGAATCAATCACAGTTCTCTTTCCATCTAGGTTCAAATAGGTCTCAATACAGCACTTCAGGAAGCCATTGCCAAGGGCTTGGAGCTGGGGCTACATCAGCCCCTCAACCCCCACACTGCAGCCCCCACAGTGTACGTGATAAACACACTCAGATCTCGCCTCTTCCCCTCTCAATAGGCGCTGGATGGGAGAGGCATGATCATTATTTTGGGGATGACAAAACTGATTCCAAAATATTTGTCACTTGCCCAAACGTCAAGTGAGATAAAGGTATTAGAGATTAAATTTAAAATCCCGCCCTGAGGGTCAAATTCTGCTCCCCTACAGGCAGGGAGAGGAGTGAATTAAATAACAGTTTCTCAGGAAAGACTTGGTTGATTTTAACTAAAAAGGAATGAAAATATCTCTTGATATACAATCAAGAGAAGTGAGGTTGCTGGTCTCCTCTGGGCTTCTCAGGGCACCCGTAGTGGGTGCCGTGAACATTCTGGTCGCTTCCGTTTAGCAGAAATAAACATGTGGGGAACAGATGGCAAAGCATGAGCAGAAAGGTCAAAGGGATTGAGGGGGTCTCCACTGGAAAAAAGAAGAGGTGGCAATCACATGGAAGATACCAAAAAGCAGACTGGGACTCAAAAAAGGAAGGATGTTGAAATGCATACGGTTGCTCACTTTGCAAGGCCTGTCATTGCAAACATTCCTGAAGGTTTTAGGAGAATTTCACACACTGCGTAAGGAGAATCATGACATGCCTCTATGATTCCTTTCATCTCTAATATTCTATGCTTCTATATAAAGGTCACTTAGGTGGGATGGCCTGAAGCCAAATTTGCTGATACCTGGTCTGGCATATTCCTCTACACTCTTAAGTCCTCTCAGATAATATATTTGCATTTTAACAGAGAACGTCAATGCCTTAGAGCAAAGGAATATATAATGTGGTGCATTTCAGCAATATGACATGCTGGAGCCATGGAATTTCTATTTGTTTATAGCACAGGGTAAGTTATTCCTAGCACTCATATTATACCTCGTAGTATTGCCGCCTCAACCTGTATATAAGTCAATCCTGCCAACAAAACTATAAAATGCCTAGGGATATTTGTTTTCTAAAAAAAAAAAAATCACAAAGAATTAGGACAAATCTAGCTAATAATCTGCATGAATTGTAACCGTGGGGATCTTGAGTTATTTGTTGAGTTTTGGGTCTACAAATAACCCACGTGTAGGAGCACTGCTCCTCCTCTGTGGTGTGTGGGATTTGGAGGAGTAGAATCCAGGAGCTAGGGAAGCCGTGCAGGGAAGAAGAATTAGATAATGGACAGTAGCTTCAGAGAATGAGGCCCCTGCATGGTGAAGGAAGCCACAGCCTCTAACCAGACAGACAGGCCTGGATACCGGAAGACTCGAGCCAGACGGCAAGCAAAGAGCAGGTCACCGGGAGTACCAACAAAAACACAGGGTTTTAGAAGTTAAGATATAGCAGGGATCCCGGACGGCAGGCAGACCTGACAATCACCCTGAAGCACCAACACCCAGGAGACTCAGAGATGATCTGCACATGGAGGCAAAGTGCTGAGTCACCCAGGAGCTTCCACTGCACTTCCTGTTAGGACAGGAGCCAAACCCACAGCAATTGCAGCCCAAAGTTTAAACATGGGAGCAGTCAGAGAATACGCCTGCAAATGTCATAACAGGCCTGACTCTTGGCTTTGTAGAAAAGAGAGGATGTGACCACTCAAGGACAATTGTGACTCATCATAATGGAAACCATCCTCCAGGTTCAAGGACCTTCTTTGCAGATTCCCAGTCACTCACCGTATTGTCTAAGATCTCCAGGAGTAACAACAGACAATCATTTTGTACCCGTCCAGAGCTGAGCGGTAATAAGTACGTCACAGCTGGGGTATACGCACATGCTCACACGGGTGGCCACGTGCACACACACATGGATACTCACACACACACCCATACGTTTTTACTTATTGGTGTTCTAAGCCAAAATATGGCTCAACTGGACAAGAACACAAATCGGGGAAATAGAAACAGGATATTCTTGCATGTCACTATCTGACAATACTAACCTTAATCCAGTCTACCTTCTCAGTGAACTATAAACCTCACCTTCTGCTAGATTTTCAAAAGTGGTAAGACAAAGCATACGTTCCCAGAGAGCAAATACTTCTCTGCATCCTACGTGGCCATGTTGTACAAAGCACTGTACACGGGTGGTTGCCTATTAAATGCCTTTTAATGATTCAGATGCAATATCAAGAATCCCATAACCAATGCAGAGATAGCATGTGTTCTCTAGCCTGTGTTCTAAGACAAGCTGAATCCCTTCAGCCCTGTAGGCTAAATCCAGGGGAGAGACAGGGTTAATAGCATCTACTTTCACTTCAACAGTTAACCAAATAGCTTTGCCCAAAGGCAAACCATCAGTAAAAAATAAAGAAAAAAAAATTCTAAAAATAATGATTAATGGATATACTTAACAGGGTATTGCTTTCATTCATCTCTGTCATAAAGTCATCTTGATAGCTTTTGGAGACCTTTATCAGTGTTAATTTTGAAAGAGATTATCACGAGAAGTGGGTTTCGAGACATCACCTTGCGTTTCTTAGGACTGGGCCCCAGACTCTCTGGGAGGGTAACCTGAGGCTTGATGAGGCTGCTGCCTCCGAAAACGTTGCCTGCTCTTCTCTGAACAGAAAATGCCACTGCTTTTCCAAGTGCCACGTTCAGAGGCAGGATCAATGTCTATTTCTAAGAGTCAGGCTTGGGTAATAACTCAATATTAAATGCTTGACTGAATGGGGTTCTTTCTAATCAGCTGGAGTATACAATCTAAATCCCATTTCTAGAAATGCAGAGGCAGAAAAAAAGATCAGGGGCCCAAATAATCGTACGTTGTATAAGGAAGGGACATGCGGTTTGCTGTCAATAAAGAGGGTTGGATTAGTTTGGCATCAACCCTGTAGAACCCTGAAACTCCAATGAAGCTCTCTCAGAATTTGGGGGAACTGTTACTAGGTGGCAGAGGACTCCTAGTTAGAGAAGCTGCAAATCTTGATTTTTCCTTCCGAATTCCTTCTAAAGTAATGGAGATTTGGGTAGACCACAGTTCAATTTCTTATATATAGGTCATCTTATTGAATCAAATATTCAATTTATTAGTTCACTTACCATCTGTAAGAAAGTTATAGCAAACAAGATACAATTTTAAAGGAAGAACTAAAAAGAAAAGGAACAGCTAAGCATGTCTGATACCGTCCTGGGACTTGGCTTTTAGCACGTGCTTCCGCTGTGCTCTGGGGCTTATGCGTAGGTGGGACTCCCAGGCCTTGAAAAGCGGCTCCCCAGCAGGCCTACCCACACCCACCACATCTGTCCCCATGCTGCTCCGTCCAAACCCCTGAGCTGGCTGGCTGCTCCGTCCAAACACTCTAGGCTGGCTTTGTAGTAACAGAAACAGATGCTTTCCCTGAATGGGACAGTCAGGAAATGGTGGCATTTTCCATCCAAATAGCAAACTCCTGTTATACAAATCTCGACTTGATTTGGGTAACCTCATAGTTATCTTTTGACCATCGATTTGAAGATTCAGGCCTATTATGACATTTTATCAAGTTTTGACCTAATCCCCTTGGGGTGGCTCATTTTAGGTGTCAACTTGACTGGGCCATGGAGTGCCCAGATGTTTGGTTCAACATTATTCCGGGTGTGACTGTGAGGGTATTTCTGGGTGAGATCAACATTTGACTCAGTAGACTTAGTACAGCACATTTTGCCCTCCCCAATGTGGGCGGGCCTAAGGCTGAACAAAAGAGAATTCATCCTCTCTGCCCTTGAGCCCAGTTCTTGATCTTCCACTGCTTGAGGACTTGGACTAGAACTTACACCATTGGCTATCCTGCTTCTTAGGCCTTGAGACTTAGGAAGTCTCAGCCTTCATAATTGTGTGAGCCAATTCCTTATAATAAATTTGTCTATCTATCCATCCATCCATTCATCTGTCGTATTGGTTCTGCTTCTCTGGAGAACCCTGCCTAATACACCCCTGACGGTCAGGTATGTTCGTGTGTTGCTCTGCTCACCACTAGCAAGAGCACCTGTGAAAGGTTTTTGTAACGTTACCTGTGAAAAAACTGATGCTCAGAGGGGTGAAGTACCATACCTAGTGCCCATGGCAAGTAAGTGGCTGAGCTGGAATCAAGCTCAGGCTGTTTCTATGCAACACTCAGGATATTTCACCTGGTTCACTGTAACTTGTGCTCTCTGAATGGAGAAAATCTGGAAAAGGAGGCATCCGCAGGGGCAGGGGAGTCAGGCAGCAATGGGTTCAGAGACTAAACAAGCAGACAACATTCAAGATGGCAGTTACGAAATTCAAGCCAAGGCAAGAAATTCCGAGTCCTCAAGAGGGTGGTCAGGGATTGCAGCAGCAGAACAAGGCAGGCCATGGAGAAATGCACAAGACGTCAGCAGCCCACAGCGCTGGAAGGACAAGGCTGGCGGGAAGCTGGACACGCAGCACAGGAAGCAACGTGACCCTGATGCCGGGACAACGGACGTCCCCAAGACCAGATGCACTTGATCTCTTCTCACCTTGCTTGTGCCAATCCTCTGTGAGTCTGGCCTAAAGCCCTGCAGGTGAGGAGAATGGGAAACAGCTGACGGGCCAGTGCGCGCGGGAGCAGGGAGCAGACCCTCTGCTCTGGCAAAGGCATTCCCCTGACAGGTGGCAAGAGGAGAGTCTGTTCCCAATCAAACAGAGTTGGATGGAAATAGCTAAGATGAAAAACAAACTCTATGCCATCTCTTCGGAATCTCCACATGCAGTGGGAAGCGGCTGCTGATCTGGACCTCAGCAGGGGAGGAGGAAGTCTTCCCAGCTGAGAATGACACAGAAAGGTCTGTGGCCAGCTCCTTGAAGGCAGCGGGGTCCTGCATCCAGATGAAATTCTGACTCGTGACAGTCATGGTAATCATAACAAGAATGCTTATTGAAAACTCGTCGTCATGGTCAAACGCTTGCATGCATCCTTGTATCATTCCAAGAATCCTGGCATTTTCCCATCTTACAGGTGAGGAGAGGATCATTCAGGATGGGTAAGTGACTGACCCACCTTAAGGAGGTGCACACATACCTGTGAAAGAATGGCAGCATCCAAAGCTCGTGTTTCTTCTACTGCAGCCTATGAAGGTATTTTTCCCTAATCAAAACATCAGAGCGTGGAGGACAGGGGGAGAGGGAAATGGACTCTACGCGCTGTCTATTCATTGGGAAAGCCACACATGTGTGCTCACCTGCGTCTATACACGCACACGCACACTTCCTATAACAAACTTTGCAGGCTTCAAAGTCATTCCCAAATCATCCTCAAGTTTTTTTGTTATTAAAATGACCACAAGCATCCCTTTTTCTCCCAAAAGACATATCTTAAAACACATTTAAGTGGACACACAGTTTTGAAACAGGAATATGAGTTTCTTCACATCTCTCTTAAGAGCAGCTTATTTGATTCTCATTTCCCCAGATTTTAAATTTTTTCCAAAATGGAATTTTTTTTTACTGCAAAAGAATTATGTCATTATTTTAAAATTTTAGGTGATATAATTTAAATTTCCTAATTATGAAATGCAACTTTGATTCTTGATTTCGTATTCCTTAATGATTGTAGTTGACTTCTATAATCATTAAGGGACTAGGGTGAATTTCTCAGAAATAGTCCCAGCTAGCATATTTAACTCCCTGATTTTTAGGCCAGGAATCGTGGAATCTACCAGTCAAAATATAGGTTACTTCTATACAAAGATACATTTTAAAAGATTTTATTCCCCCATACCATTAACTGAAATGTAGACTATTCAGCATTGTTGGCCTATCAGAGGTATAAGATTAGCTTCACTTAAAAAACAATGTATTCTACTAGTTTATCACAAAGCTCTATTTTTAAGTACACTTCACCTTTAGGAAATTAGTTTAATAAAGTTAGTTTTAATGGCATATATACACATTGCTAGTCAGTTTTTCTTATCTGCAATTTGACTAATTAACACCAACCAGGCCCTTCAAAGAAACTCCCAGGGCCTGTTGGTGTCCAAGAGAAGTTCATTTATTCAATTTCACTGTCCTTGTTCCCAAATGGGCTCTTTCTAACAAGCACAGAAGCTGAAAACAACACCGGAAAAATATCCTGGAAAATGGTTCACAGCATTCTAATGGGTTACAGATGGGTTGGGAATCTTCCTGCCTTTTTTTATTGTTAGCTAGCTTCCTCTCTTCTCTCGGGAGTTTTATGGCATGCTCCCCTTGTTAGCCTCCCGGATGCTTGAATTAACCCACCGCATGTTCCCCCACCAGTGGACAGGGCCAATGGCCCCTTGTCACGAAGGTCCCCAGCTAACTGAGTGGGTCTTGTGACTTCAGATTTTATTTCCACACAGTCTATAACAGAAGATATTCATATTAGCCAAGCCCGGCACGATGGTTGGAAAGTATATTTCTGTAAAGATGTTAAACTTACTTTAATAAATTTAAAAAATATATATATCCCCACTGTTAGAGCAATGTCCTTGGAGACCAGGGAGGCTTATCCACATCAGCTTTATTATGTTAAACTTACTTTAATAAATTTAAAAAAAATATATATCCCCACTGTTAGAGCAATGTCCTTGGAGACCAGGGAGGCTTATCCACATCAGCTTTATTAGGTTGAATATCCATCAGTAAAGCTCGGGCTGTCAGAGGATTACGTTGTTAGGAAAGTAAGTCAGCATGTTAATGGTTCTGCCTGTTAGCAGTGTTAACTGGTTCGCAAGACTGAGAAGGATTATTACCTGACACTTGTGTATCCTTGCTGAACTTGGAACGCGACAGCTCAAACCCAACCAAAATTAACTACATTGCATAATGCTGGTGTGGAGAGAAAAGTCAACTAAGCCAAACAACAGAAGAAAGGACAGATGATGGAAGCGTGGTAGGTCGGGAATCGGAAGACTTGAATTTGGTTCTCAGAGGCTGCCTCCCAGTCTGTAGGGGGCACCTGCTTGGTGTTCGCCCAGCCTTTCCCTCTGTTTCTTCTGGGAAATTTCCTTCCTTCCCACTTCCCATGAGCGTCCAGTGGGTTGTCAATCACGGCACTCAGCCTTCACATGACCCAAGCCAACCAATCAGAGCCCTGCCCTGGGAATTTTTGACTTTGAGTTAAGAGAAGTTGAATCACATTTTCTGCACATAGATTAGACAGGTCTGTAGTATGAAAATAGGATGCTGATGCTCCAAGAGCCACAGAGACCAAAGAATCAGAAATTCCAGTGATTGTCTGGCTCCAATCCCATCGTTCCTGCATCCCAGATCCAATGGTGCCCTTCTCATAGTTTGGTCCCATGGCAACCACTACCTCCCCTTTTCACCTGAGCTTTCTTGACCTGAGTTTCACTTGAAATAAAAAAAGTCTTGATAAAGAAAACACCATGCATTAACCTCTCTGGGCCTCAGGGTCTTTGAAAAAATGTTTAAAAAGCCCTATATTGCTTGCGGTATAGGTTTCTCTGCTGCCAAAGACCTGAAATAACAGTGTCTTACTCTCAGGTAAAATTTCAGAGTTGGTTTGCTACTTTACTCTGGGAATTCATCAGGGGCTCAGGCTCTTTCTCACCGGGAGCCACTGGGGTGCCAACCAAGGAAGTTACTGCAGGACCTGACTGGGGTGGGGATCTGTTGCTATTTCTGCCAGGCAGAATGTGATCATTGTTATGGGCCAGTAACCATTGTGTGTTTCCCATTCTTCCCTTTTATGAATGGGAGTTTTTATTGTCATTAACCTAATCCTGCACGACCATTGTACACTGAGTGTAAGGAGGAAACAGATTACTTGTTTCTACTATGTAGAGGAACCTCATCTGGACATTGTGGAGACGACGCGCATCACCCAGAGATGCTTGAGCTGGGTGCAGTGACTCCATGAGACTTAGAATGGTTGGAATGGTCTCCCTTGGGAAAGGGCTGAGTATAGTTAGCAAGGGAGAAAGAATGCACATGGATATTTGAGTGGCCAACATGGGGCACTGTGACAGAGATTCCTAATGGTCCCCCAATATTTCCTTATTTACTTAACAGAATGCCCAGTTTCTGGCTGACTGGACCGTTATAGAAGGAAGAGAACATTTCCCAGCCTCCTCACTGCTCAGAGTGCCATGTGACTAAGTTCTGCTTCATGGGATATGGAGGAAGGGACTGATTCACCTACGGGGTCATGCCCTCCTCTCCATTGCAGTGAGCTATGATCATGCCACAGCACTCCAACCTGGGTGACAGAGCATGATCCTGTCTCTAAAAAGAAAATAATAAAGTAATGAATGGAGCCTTAGGAAAACTAACCTTTCTAAGCTTCACTAACTTTAATTTTGCAATGAAGAGAGTAACGCTTTCCTTGCAGAGTTGTTATGAGAATTGAGTGGCACACACTAAGTATTCAAGGAATCCTAGCTGATCTGGGCCATTGTAACTGAGCCACCATCCACCTGGCCGTTGCTCTTCGGCCATCAAGCTGCCTCTCGGCAGTCAGCCTCCACAGCTGAGATAGTCCTCTTGAGCCATCTGGTCCTTGGTCTACCTGACAGTGGTGCCAACCTCCCAGGTGAGTGTGCTCAGTCCCACCCAAACCATGATGTCCTTATTTGTGACGCTATACGTGTGTATGGACTCAGTGAGTGAGCATGCGAGTTAAGTACAGTGCCAGCACCCATTGTTTTCAAACATGCACTGAGTATCTACTCTAAGCAAAGACCCATCCCAATTGCTGTGGGGACTGCACCAAGCTGGTAAGCGTGGTGACTTTCCCCAAGGGACCCACCATCCTCAGACCCTCAATGTCATTGTCAGAAAGGGCAATATGAGTCCATTGGCACATCATCTCTTCATTGTCACACTCCCAATAACATCCTAGACTTACCACGAAGGAAATTCACAGTTGCTTCTGAGTTCCTGAGACGAACCAACACCGACACTTCGGTAGCTTCTGCAGCAGACATGCGTCAGTCGAGGCAATCTGTGCCCCCGTCCCCCAGTGGGACGGCCTCACTCCATAAACCTGTGGAGGCCAACCCTGCTGCGGGACCAACCAGCAGGGAAGGAAGGAGGGAACAAGGATACGAGTGCCACCATGAGTCCCCTGCCAGGAAGGAATTCCCAGGCTCTGGCGTAGAACCCAGCAGCAGCTGTTCCTGCCCCAGGAACAGGACTGGCCTCTGAGAGCAGATAAAACTGAAAAAATAGCTTAAGTGGAAAACCTCCCTGCTTGTTAGACTTACAAATATGACACCTGGTCCATAAACTGGGACAGGTCCCCACTCAACCACCTCAGGACCTCACTCCTTAGCACCACCCCAGGATGTAGAGCTGAGAAAAATGTTTAAGTGGCTTTGCTCCAAAGATCATCTCAACCTCGCTTTGGGGAGGTGAATAAATAAGTAGGTAAAAAAAAATTTCTTTTCCCCTTGTTGTCCTCTATGCTTAAGTATAAAATATATTATTATCAACTTAGAAAGGGGCAGGGATGAAAACGATGGCAGGAAGGGCTGGAGTAGCCAAGGAGAGGTGCACAATTTTGTGGAGAAGGCAAAAGACCAAAACAGATGGAGAAAAGGGAAGAATTCGTTCTCAGAGAACCAGTTGGTGCCTTTACCCAACCAGATGACACAGGCCAGCAATACCTGCAGGGTTACAGGTACAAAAACTCATCCGCCTCCAGACCTGCTCTTGGAGCGTACAAGAGACACGGATGGTGGAACTTGGAGCTTGAGTGCATCATGGCAGTGTCAGAAATGGCATCACAATATCTCACAGTGACTTGCCTCCCATTGTCCTTCTCATTTCGCCAGCGTCCACGGAGAGGTTCAGACCTGTTGGGCATGCGGCTGCCGAGCTGCAGACCTTCCCTGTGGACACAGTCTCCTCTTCCTCTGGCACAGCCTCCCCTCACCGGGCTTCACTGCCAGCAGAGGGAATGTCCCTGTAGGACTGCACCCAGCAATGAGGCCCTGGCAGTGTGGCCTGGAGGGCAGGCAGGGCTGGTGGGCAGACAGAAGATTAGTGTGACTGTGGACTCCAGGTCTCCCTTGGCCTCAGCTCACCTCTGGCCCTGGCCTGTGTTCCAGAATATTCCACAAGCCAAGCAAGCAATAGACTGGGAAGGGGCGGTAGCCATTTATCTTGGCACTTAACTTTCGTTATAGTAGTTGATTAATTGCTGATGCATATTAGCCTTTTTTTTTTTTTTTCCTGCATCAGTTATACAGACTCTTTAAAGATAAGGTCCATGTCCTGGTTATGATGACTTTCGGAACAGTGTGCAGCAGGGTACCAGGTGTGCATTGGGATATAGAGAGTTTGAAGGTGGACAACATGGGCTTTGAGTCTCTGTTTTTGAGCCTAGCTCACCATCCTAACCGTCCTCTATCTATGGAAATATGACTTCCATCTGTGGCAAAGGAGCACAAAAGTTTGCCAGAATTTTCCCTGCTGCAGAGCTTCCCTCCAGCCAAATATGACTCAATCGGGTCTTAAGCAAAAGACCTGGAAGGGCTGTTGCTTCCAGAGGCCGTGTGCCAAGCACAGGATGTAACAGCTCCTTCTTACTCACACTGCCCACTTCTTAGCCTGCACAAGAGAAGTCTCCTCCACTCTCAGACGACCTTCCTTTCAGAAGCACAAAGGCACCAGCACACTTTGGCTCGACGTTGCCAACAGTCACAGATTTCTGCACCATGGTGTCTCCTCTCTTTCCCTGGAGAGCGTCCCAAACTTCCTCTCACCTTGGAATATTTTTGGGCCCTGAGAACTGGATAGGAATAGCAAAAAGAAGGACTCGAAGTGGCTGAGCTTCCTACATTTCCTTCTGCTCTTCGTTGCTGCCACCCAACCTTCCTTGGGCACAATAGAAATAGAACCAGGGTAACCATAAGCAGTGTCTAGTGCATAGAAGATATTTGGTACAAAGACACAAATTGTGACGGATTTTCAAACTCTCATGAAAGACTGTCAGGGGCCTTCCCTGGAGGATACCTCCTGGAATCCTGTTAATGAGATTACTCTTGAACCATAAGTATCTTATACACAACATATATCCGTATAGGCAAATAACCACCAAAGAATTATTTTCCCATCATTTCAATTAAAGTCAACAAATGTCGACTGAGTGACTGCTAGGTGCAAACCTCTGTGCCAGCTACAAGGCCAGAACAAGAATGACACAGTGTCTGTTCTCAGGAAGCACAGCTCTACTGCAAGAAGGATGGGTTTACCACTCATGAAGATGCATTGAGACCTGTTAAATTATTAATAAATAAGAAGGAAGCCATTGGCCTGAGGCTGTCTCCATACTTTGACTTCCTATGTAACAAATCTCAATCTAACTTAATATGTAAACAAACCAGTTTAGAAATATATTTTTGTAACATACAGCCCAGCTTCAGCCAACCACAGGCAGCCAACTGATCACTCCATGCCCAAATAAGGCAAACGTCTTACCTGTAGGCAATCAGATGGTTTCTCTAATTTGCTTCTGTGCTCCACCCAGTGGTATGACCAGTGAACTGTTTTACAATTGTCCTGGCTCAGCGGGACCCTCAGCTTGTTACTGAGCCTGAGTCCAGACATGAGGAGGGTGTTAGCCCCTTTTGCACTGCTATAAAGAAAATACCTGAGGACAAGTCATTTATAAAGACAATAGGCTTATTGGGCTCACAGTCTGCAGACTGTACAAGCCTGGCACCAGCACCTGCTTCTGGTTAGGGCTTCAGGGAGCTTCCATTCAAGCCAGAAGGAGAAGCAGGAGTAGGTGTGTCACATGCAAGAGAAGGAGCAAGAGAGAGAGAGAGAAGAGGAGGTGGTACCAGGCTCCTTTAAACAACCAGCTCTCCCATGAACTAATACAGTAAGAACTGGGATCTGCCTCCGTGACCCAAACACCTCCCACCAGACCCCACCTCCAACACTGGGGATCAAATTTCAACATGAGATTTGGAGGGGACAAAGAGCCAAACCATATCAAGGGGTGTCCACTTTCATTGCCCGGATGGGTGTCCAGAAGCCCACCTCTTTATCTTAGGCATTTTCAGGAACGTTTTAAGGGAGGTTCCCCAAGTGGGTTTAATCAGACTGCAAAGCACTGGTGGGGGGCACAAATGGCCCCCCATCAGCTGGGCCGCGCTGGGCAGAATGCCAGCTGTGGCTGTCCCCAGGGGCAGCTGAGCAGTGTAGGCACCAGTTCCACTCCAGTCTGCCTGGTCCCTTCTCCCTGTGGGCCCCCAGCCTTTCACCACATCCTCCCTCTGTCTCTGGGTCCTGCACATCCTGGTCTCAGTGCGGGAGGCTGGCAGGGAGCACGAGGTGGGGAGCTTTGTTCTTACTCATGAGGATCTCTCACAAATCCTGCCTAGGTTGAGTCCTTGCCTTTCTTATTAAAATTTTTTTAAATCCAGAAAGAGGCATGTTTTTCTCTGCCCTCTACTTGCATTTCCCCTTCAAGACCAACAATCACAGAACAGTCCAACAGCTTGAACGAGGGAAAGGATGACATGGGAAAAGGAAGCCTGGAGAAAAGTTGTATCATGTTCCCAATATATTATCCTACAGAGAAGGGATTCTTTGAATAAATATTATTGGGTTTTATTAATACAGCTATGGCATGCATCGAATGCAATATTTCTGAAATTCATCGAATAGTTTCCTACGGGCTTTTAAATTTACCAAGTCAGCAGAGCAGAGGTATTTATAGACCAGTAGATATTAGTAAATCCGTCGGAATCTTAATTAATACAGTTGTATTTTCACGCAGATAAAACTTCAGCGCACTTATTACTATCGTTGAACCAGCTGGCTGTTCCTCCCCCAAAATATCACTACTTTAAGTACTTGTGCTTAGAAAATATTTTAGTAAATCACCTTTAAAAAAAAAAAGAACTCAAGACAGAGAGAAAATTTACTTCCTCCTTCATCTCTAAGTCTAAATCCAGTCTAAGTATATTCATATCTCTTTTAAATAGTCTCTTTAGGCTCCTTAAGCTTTCTAATCTCTTTCTTCAAAAAAATTGCTCAGTTCTGAAAAATGTCTCTCTTGACATAATACACGATCCCATGATTTCTGTCCTAGACTCCTACCAGCTCTAAAGGGCCCACCGCCAGACACCGTGGGACAAGGTTAACCCTGCAAAGGGTCTGACATCTTCCACATTCCTGAAGTGCCATAACCCTATTCTCGCACCATCTTTTACCCTCCGAGAAAGGGTAAGGCTTTATTTCTGTCCTGCTAGATGGCATGGTCCGAAATGTTTGGGCAGGATCTCCCTAAGTGTGGTCCATCTAGAGACCCCCAGTGACACAAACACTGTCCTATTTCAAGAACGTACTCATAGCATGACTGGGGCATTTTTTTCGTTTTTAGATAAGTATTGACGTGGGATCCTCACCAGGTCCAGTAAGAACTTCTCCAGGAGCAAACAGGAGCCAGTGAAGTAGTGTATGAGAGATTCTTGTCCCATGTTTATTTTTCTAGACCGAATAAATATATTTTTGAAAACACATCCTGCCTAGTCACCCAATCTAGGCTTTTTTTGTGGTGATCAGAAGAGGTGGTCTAGGAAAGACACCCTTGACTTGGATTCCATTCATTCCCCTTAACTGGGATTAAAGACGAATGTCACATCTCTTATCATTTTTGAGTATGTTTGATTTTCACCTTATAGTAGTCTTTCCAAAATCACATGTAAATGGAACAGTTACTCACATGATACGATAACATGTAGGAGGGCCCTTAATCATGTCAAAACATGATATGTGCACCCATTAGTGCCTCTGTGTGTGTGTTTGTGTGTGTACACACGCGCACATGTGCAATTTTTTTAAGCATTATTCCTCGTCATTATTCATCATTAGTGAAATCACTCACTTGGAATTAAAAACATGTAAATTTTTGATTTTTGAAGATTTTTTTTTAAAAGTATACCTCTAACAGGCCTAACTTATGAAGTCATTCTTTCTTCAAGTGTCAGAATCCCCTGGAATATTCTTTAAAACTACAGCTTTTGCGCCCTACCCCAGGCCTACTAAATTAGAATCTCTGGTGGCAGAGGCCAAAGATCTGCGTTTTTAATAAACACTCTAAGTGATTCTTAAGAATGCTAAAGTCTGAGAACCACTGGATGAAACATTAAGAGTAGTCGTTATTATTCTAGCATGTGTTAACTCTCCACCATACATAAATAAATATTTCAATAATTTTGTTAAAACCCCCCCCAAAAAAAATCAACAAAAATCCCTGTGGTCCTTCAAGACTTAGTCTTTATGTGGACTTGCGTTCAAAGAAACAGTTCGATGCCAGAATCCATAAAGAAATTTTTTTAGAACAGATTTCATGACAATGACAGGGCATGACTCTTACCGAATAATTTACACCAAAAAGATTCCTAACACTCCCCTTTAGGCATCTTTCCCTCTCCTCTAATTTTCTACTCTCAAGGAAAAAAAAAAAACTATTCAAAACTCTTTTCCTCTTACGCACTGAAAAACAAAAGCTACAGAAGAAACCTTTGGATATTTGGAGACATGTGAATATTGGCTGTATATTAAATTTTGTTACAGTTAGGTGTGATAAAAATGGTGTGATAATGTATGTGAATGCCCCTAGTTTAGGAGATATAGGAGTCTGAAGTATTTAGGCATGTGGTGTGATGATGTCTTCAACATGCTTTCAAACGGTCCAGGAAAACAGCACATATATGTGTTTGTGTGTGCAAGGACATGTATACAGACACATATATGTACTCATGCATACATGTGTGTAAGAGAGAGAGACAGAAAGCAAATGTGGCTAAATGGTAACGATTGGCCGCCATGACTGCTGCCTGCCTGCCCTCAGTCCATTGAGTCAAGCATTTGGCCGACACCAGCTGCATGATGCAATGCATGGGGGGCGGGGAGGGACTCAGATGAGCAAAACAATGCCCCTTCTTCAAGAAAATTACATTTTATTGTGTCTAGACAAGAACAGGACTGACATTTATGGTGCAGAATAAGTGGAGGGCCACGGAGGGGCAGAGAGAGGCGCCATGACTAGTTCACAGGCAGATGAGAGGCTCCAGCGCGGCTCCCTTACGAGAGCGCTGGTGGAAGGAGACCCCGGAGACCCCCAGGCCTGCGACAGATGGTGGAGGGACGAGGAGTGTGTTACAGGAGGAAGCAGCAGGGACATCTGGGGCCTGCCCAGACAGGGGCAAGCCGTCTGCCGGGGTGGAATTCAGGGGCACAGTGGACACCCTCGCATGCACTTCACTCCGAAGGCGAGCGCGGCTCCCAGCCTGAGTGGTTCAGCTTTATCCTTTGTGGTCAAAGCAGGACACTGAGAAGGAACCCATTTCTCTTTCCCTGGTGCAGCCGCCAAGCACATGCAGAGCTAATTTGCACTCTTAGAAAAGGAGTAACTGGAGCTGCGTCTCTTAGATGATAGAGCCAGTGGATGCTCATCGGTGTGAGAAAAATCCAGAAGAGGCACTTTTGTGGCTGGAGGAAGGCTCCCCAGGACCCTGTTGCTGCAGAGAGTTCTGCAGAGGGGGCGTGCCAATTTCCAGGGCAAGCCCAGCCCTCACAAGAAAATCAGAGAAACCAGCTGACATGTGCTACGGCTGTGGTCCCCACCCCCCGGGCCCTAGACCAGTCAGTACTGGTCTGTGGCCTGTTAGGGACTGGGCCACAAAGCTCTGCCATCCACCCCTCCCCAACCCATCCATGGAAAAATTGTCTTCCATGAAACTGGTCCCTGCTGCCAAAAAGGTTGGGGACTGCTGGACTAGGGGACTCTGAACTATGGTCTGTGGCTGAGAAAGAGGCCAATAAGCCCGACGGGAAGTTTACAAGAGGGAAGGGGGAGGTCTGTGCTGCCAACCAGAGCTCAGCAAGGGCCTGAGGGTCATGAGAAAGGACTGGTGCCCCAAAGCAAGGGCCTAATGCTCAAAGCCCCTCTGGACCCCCAGGCTAGCATGGTGCAACGTCTTGGAACAAATCCCTGGGAACATGAACGTGGACTAGAGGGACAGTGATCTTGGAGCCCGATCAATACGGGATGTGCTGTTGAGGCATAAATAGGGGTTCCAGCTCAGGCCTGGCAGGCAGAGGAGAAGCAGCCCCCAGACATTGCACGATCATTCTTCTGGGTGACAACTGCCCCATTCTGGGCTTAGATGTAGCTGTTCTGGACAACTGACCACATGCAATTTTTTCTTTGTCTGCTATTTCAAGGTAGAGCTGACCTCTTAGGACTAACCAAACCTCCAAGATCCCCAGATACTGAAGGTGATCGATGTATCTCAAGGAGAAAAGACTGAGACTAAAGGCAGCTGGGGGAGGGGGTTGTGTGTATACTTGGAGAAACAGAAGCATGTCGATCACATGAGTACCAGCTGGACAAAAAGGCCCTACCAGTGCCACAGATGTTCGTTGTTCGAGTAGAGATTTCAGGTTGCCGACATTTACATGCGTACCTGCATCCGTGTCATCGCTCTCACACGGGGAATTCCTAGAAGGGACTCGGGCTGTCAGGTATGCATGTTCAGCACCGAGGGTGGCAGCCACCCAGGCTCCAGAATGCTTTTAGAGGAGGATATTGATGAGCAAGTACTTGTTAAACATCTGAAAAATCTTTCCTATAATAGGAGCTATGTAGATGATATTAAATTCATAAGTAAAACTCTCATCAATTTGTCTCATTTGTATTCAATCCCAGATAAAGGTCCCTTCTCTCCACAGCTTCTTGTCACATATTATTTTTTAATCAGATCGTATAACATCAAACTGCACTGGTGGGGGAGAAAGCAGACGAACGGAAGGGAAATCAGGCTAATTCCAGTTAGTCTTCTGAAGTTCAAACCAGGGTGGTGCACTGAGCATCTGGCTGTGTTCTTTGCAGTCTCAAATTCACCGAGATCACTAACAACCCTTTCTCCCGGCCCCTCCTCATCTCCAATCTGTCTCCCCAGCTACACGACTTCATGTGATCAAAGAGCAAAGGGTGGCTTCTCAGACCCTTGGTGAAAGGTAAGAACAGGCCCGCGGAGAAGCCAACCTTGTCATCCTTCCACCTTGATGGCCACTGTCAGCAGGATGTGCAGGGGGAACGGTGACAATTGCCAGGGGCCGCTGACCTAGAGGGGCCAGGACTCCCGTCTTACGAGGGAGACACAGGCAGACAGCTGCTCCGGGCATGTTTGTGTATATGTAAATATCCATAGACTTTCTCCGAACTCTGACAGCAGTCTGGCCATCTGCCACAAATGCAGTGTGCGTCCCCACCGTACACCCCGCGTTGCAGATGGAGCCCCAACAAGAGAGCACCGTGCGCTTCCACCCTGGTCTTAGACTCACGCATGCAGACGATCCCAGGACAGAATTTCTGAGCCTGTGAGGTTTTCCCGTCACACCATCACAATAAATAGAAAACACGATTCAAATTAAATCTTGTCTTAGGGTTCCATTGTTCTAAATGGGGCGGGGAGACGCCAAAACGTTATTAACAAGCCAAGGTTGAAGATGCCCAGACAATAGGACCTCCAGACACCCTTTCTCTCTCTTGTCCAAAGCTGTTCTCTAAACACAACCAATAACTCTCCCTCTCAGTTCCAAATCAACAGCCCATTGAAAAAATTCCTACTTCAGATCCCAAAGACAAAAGTGAATAGTCAAGCAGAGTCCCAAATCAATCCTATTATGCCTTCTCCTGCCCTCCCTCCCTTCTTCCAACCTCAAAGCTTTGCCGTCTCAGCTCTTCTGTCTTTCATCGGATTCTCAGCACGGCTGCCTTGTTTCCATAGAATCACAGAAGTCAAAGCTAAAAAAGACTTTGCATGATATTTCCCTTCACACAAACCCCCAAGGGCAAAATGTTACCAAACTCCAACTCTTAGATCCACGGCAGACTTTTCTGCTGGGAGGAAGGCCTTAGTACTACGGAGTCATACGTGATTACTGAGTTCTGTCACACACATCTGAGAACAGCTTTGGGGTTAGCAGGTAGAGGCAGCTGCGGTAACATTTTTTTTTTCCTTCCAAAAGAGCTTTCATCGCTCTGCTTAGCTTTCATTTCCTGCTCAAGATTAGAAACCTCAAGTTCATGTAGATTTCTAAGCACTCTCGGGATACACTCTATCGCTCATAATGCAGCGCAGACCCCGAGCCAAGGAGCACTCAGAGAGATGGATGGGGCAGAAGACAGTGAGACAAGAAAACTCCACGAAACTTTGTCTTGTCCATGCTACCAGGTGACCTTGGGAGAGGACTCAAGTTGTAGTGCCCGGGCCATGCAAAGAGGGCAGGAAGCCAGTTGCTCAGGAGATTCAGGTAATTCAGAGCACCTGGCTTGGAAGATTGGCCTCCTGTGACCCAGTTACAGGCCTCCCTTCCTTCCCCCAGGCCAAAGAGCGCCTGTCTCCTGTGCCATTCTTTTGCGGTCCACCTTGGCTGGGTAAAGTGCTCAACTAACCCATAAAACGGTATTACTAAAGTGTTAAGATTCTGTTACATGACCCAGGGTGCATTTTAATACCTTCGATATCTTAACACTAAATTATGTTGCCTAATGATGGAAATGTAAGGCATTGAGAGCTGACCAGTGAAAGCAATATTTAAGAACCCAATAGAATGATGGTAGATGGCCATTAGCTACTCGCTTGGTGGGGTCTCGTGTTTATTCTTTTTTTTTCTTTTCCAGAGACAAGGTCTCGCTCTGTTGAGTGCAGTGGTGCAATCGTAGTTCACTGCAGCCTCGAACTCCTAGACACAAGTGATCCTCCCACTTCAGCCTCCCAAGTTGCTGTGACTACAGATGTGCACCACCATGCCTGGCTACATTTTTTAATTTTTTTTAGAGATGGGATCTCGCTATGTTGCCCAGGCTGGTCTCAAACTCCTAACCTCAAGCAATCCTCCCACCTCGACTTCCCAAAGGTCTGGGGTTATAGGTGTGAGCCACAGCACCCGGCCTTTATGTTTATTCTTAAATGACAGAATTGGCAATATCAAATTGGTTTTCCACAAGTCTTCACGTTTCATCATTTTCCCATCACAGGTGGGAATGGTAAGACTCTAGGAGGTGAACCAAATAAATAGATGGTAGGACAAGAAAATGTCCCCAGACCTTTCAGTCTATCAGTCAGGCAATATGGGTGTGTCACATGGCCAAGGACGACTCCTTCCCGTTGCACCAGGGCTGCAGGTTTACACACAAAGAACAGATACTTTATCACGAGTTGTCCAATTCCAAGAACTGAAGTTGTTTTCTCTCGACTCGTCTGAAAATCAGACTGTTAAGAATCATGATCAGACCATTATTGATCACTCTTCTAAGCATCTCTTCAAGGGATTCTCTAGACACACTTGACTGAGCTGGATTTAATTGAAGCACTTTGTTGTCTACAGATTCTATCAGTTTAGCTTCATGAAAATTATGACTTTAAGGACCCAGGTTCCCTAAGGAAATCTGAGCACTGATGTTCTTGACGTCCTGCATTTTCCCAGCTTGGGGAAGGGCTTTGGGTAAGTCTCTTCCTCCTTTCCAGGTGAACCCTGAATTTCCAGCACCTTCTCAGCCAGCAGCCATTCTGTCTTTCTGCCCAGATTTCTCTTCTTGACAAGCAACGGTTTACAGAATGACACCAAGACCTCATACCCTACATTCCAAACACATTCCATGCAACTCTGAGAAGCAACTTTCCTGTCTCCAAGGAGAGAGGAATGAAGCCATTTAAAAGAGCTACATTCCCTTCCCACCGTGTTTTTTAAAAATCATCTTCGATGCCTCCAGAGAAAGTCATTCTGGCCAACGTCTCCTGGCCTGGTTCTTTGATTAATTGACAGTGGGGCAGAGCGGGAATTATGGGTATGCAAAGGAGATAGATTGTCAACCTCTTTAATTTTTTGAAACTATTTCCTCTCATAGTGTGAATGGAATTTTAAAATCATATCTAAAGCACAGCAGGAAAATAATGTAAAGCAAGTACTAGGAAATGCTTCCCTCCGGGCACCATTCAAAAAACCAAACTCATCTGAGAGAAGTTCCAGGGGTTTGGAACAGTGGAGAGGGCACTGGCTTTGCCTCGCCTGACTACGTCAAGGCAAGAGACGAGAGGGTGTGGAGAACGAGTGCCAAGGTCCTGTGCTCAAGCGGGATCCATGAGCCAGCCCTGCCTGGAGACACCCACGGCAAACAGGCATTCAGACTTGTCGCGATGCTATCCGGAGGCGTGTGTAGGTGGATCTCGTGTTTCAGATGCTTTCAGAGTATTTTGTCATGTCATTTGTTCCATTAAGGTTTGTTTAAAAGGAATAAAAAAAAGAATCCAGGAAGCTAACGTCAACAACTAAGAGGATTTTGTAAATACCATTCCTCCCACTCCAAGCAGCGTTGCCTGCATCAACGCTTACCCGTCCGTCCGTGATGCTTTTGAAAGAAATTATGCGAAGACAGCAGTCAAAAATTCCTATTATGGCAGGAAGCTTTTTACCAAACATCTACTCTGATTTTTCCACTCCTGAACACAAGGAGCCAGGACTATACTTTGAAGCGCAAGCCCTGTTCTGAAATGGATGAGTAACGTTGCCAAGAAACAAGAAGCTGGTGGGCAGCAAAGCAGAAACGTGACCTTGGGACAATGACTTCTGTGAGAGGCCATCCTCGTGCTCCTATAACATGTGTCCCTGCATCCATGGGGGGCGAGGCTGGATGCTTAAACAGCCCACCCTAAAGGGGTATAAAGTTCTTAAACCACGATAGGAGCAGAACGTTTCACCAGGGATGGGAGGGTTGTACTGAGACATAAAGAAACAGCCCGAGATGAAAAGAGCTTGAGTGAAATGGGAGTCTTTTAGGGAACATTTAGATTGAAAAGGAGATGTTGTTTCTGTTTGTTTCTCACCTAAAACTACAGAGCTATGATCCTGTCCCACCATGGACGCACTGACGGTTGTGAAAGTTCTGTGGGTTGGTTGGTTGGTGGATTTGGGAAGCAAGAAGCAGAGAGAGAAGAGGAACAAGAGCAGCTGAAATGCGATTGGGGAACAACGTGTGGCAGGGAAGGGAACCTCTGCTCATGGTGCTCAACTCAGAGAAATCACAGAGGGTGCTTTTCTACCAGCAAGAGGATTTGGTGTAGCCTGGAGTTTCTGTCTCCACCTAGGGACGGGGCTGCAGCCAGCTCAAGTTTGGGGCTGACCCAAACTAACTGAGACAATCTCTCAAACTAAAGAAAGACTTGTGATCCAAATCACAAATGTGTGTGTGTATCTATGTGTACGTGTGTGCGCTTGTACATGCATATATTCCCTAAAAACATGTGTAACTTATCTCTGTCCACTGGGAGGGCAACATTCCAATAGCAGTGAGCACACCCAGCACCCAGATATTGGCCTCTAAATACCCTTCTCCACTAAAAGGAACCAGCGCTCCTTGGGGAAATGAATGATTCCACGGCCCAGGCAGGAAAAGTAAAAATGAGTTGCGAACATCTACTTGCGCCAGAAAAGAAAGAAGTGTTCAGATAACAACTGGCAGGATGTCAAGGAGTCACAGAAACCGACCTGAAGGGGATCCCGCCGGCCAAATCTAGGGCATTTAGAGAATTAAAATCATATTAGAAATGGATCATAACTCAATAGGTAACAAAGAAAAACATAGTCCATATTGAAATAAGTATGAATAGATTGGAAGTTTCCAGAGTAACAGGGTACTTACATAGTTTCTAACTACTCTGCTCACAATTCTTATTAATTACAAAGGGTGGAAGAATAAATTTAGCATGGAGGACTCTGGCAGACACCATAATCACATATCAAAGTAAACCTCACCACGAACAGGACAAATTGAAGTTGTGTACCTCCTGAAAGAATGCATTGAGAAGAACACAGCATCACCTCTGTGACATTCCTGCCAAAAAAATACACAACCGAAATCTAATCACGAGAATGCCTCAGACAAACCCAAGTTGAGGGACATTCTATATTCGACTGGCCTGTGATCTTCAAAAAATGTCAACATCCTAAAAGTCAAGCAATGACTGAGAAACTGCTACAGACAAAGAGACCAACGTGGCATGACAACTAAATGTAAGACATGACCCTGCATTAAATCTGTTTGCTATCCAGGCCCTAAAATGAGGTTGGAGGATAAGATTGTAAAAACGGTATCATTTTTCAAATCGTAATTTTGACGGTTGCATTGCGCTAAAGAAAGGATAATGCCCACGTTTGTAGGAAATACACACTCAAGCATTCAGAAACCATGGGGCATCCGGTCAGCTGCTTGATCTCAAATTGGTTCCAGGAAAAAAAAAAAAAGAAAGAAAGAAAGTACTATTTGCAACTTTTCTATAATTTTGAGATTGTTTCAAAATTTCTTCAAAAAGAATCTTGCAGGAAAGGTAAATTCTACAAGGATTTTGCATGAATTAACACAGCAGTTTTCTGGATGGTGAATCTAAGCCAACAAGCATAATGGAATTATCTAGGAAATTTTTCAAAACACACACATACATGCGGAGAAACATCCAGGTTTAGCCACTGTTGCTAGTTGAGTTGGGCTCTAGTGTGGAGGCATTGAGGCTGAACCACAGAACTGGCCCGTGGTTTCGTGTGCTGATTGTTGTGACACAGGTGAAGGGTTCTAGAGAAATTTGGGTGCATGTCAAGAAACATTTGCTGCCCCTCCTCCTGTTGATATGGTACCCAGATTAGCACTTTAGGATGATAACTCCCTGGGGTAGATCACTCACTTCTGGCTCTTCCAGCCCCAGTTCCATCTAGCTGCTTAGCTTTTTAATAATCACCTTCTCTGTATGATTAATTCTAGAAGTTTAGGTCAGAATAATAGCAGGTGCTCAATTAATGGCAGTAATTGTCATTACTGTATGTCAGAAACCATGCTAAGTGCTCTAAGGATGGTGTCTCCAATCTTCACAACAACACTGCAAGGCGCATATCAAGGGAGTTCTGATTACCCACTGACTGATGAGAACCTGTCCACCTAAGACGGAGAAGCTGAGGTTCTTATGCAAGATCCCACAGCTAGGAACGGTGCACTGCTCTCTCTTCCTGACTCCGGCTAGAGGCCAGATCACCCTGGCTCCCCCAGCACCCTTCACTCAGTTGGACGAGACCCCTGATCCCCTTGGTGGGAAAGATCTAGAAGAAAAATATGGAGGGATTTTCAGCGTTCCAATGGGTCAGAAAGAAATCCTTTCTCCCATCAGACTACTTCTGAGTTGAGCAAAGTTACTGCCGTGTCAAGCCATATTGTCACTATCTCAACATGGGAAGGAGACTGAGGGTGTAGCTCTTCCCATCCCTGCTAATGGGGTCACCCACTTTCTCTGCTAAGGATGTGGCTGGGAAGAACAGGACAACAAGGAACAGCCCAGCACTGTGGGAACCTAAGTCCTCCCTGCTTTCAGACTGTGCAGTGGGGAGAGACACACACACCTGTCCCCACCTGCCTGTGCCAGACGCCCTCTACCTCCTCCCTAACCCCCACGGTCAGCCTCAGCCACTGCCTCAGCTTCGGAACAAACAAGCTTGGGCAGAATTTAAGGATCTCACCCTCATGGATTTTTAATCCTAGTATAATAATTCTAACACCTGAACACACAGGGTCTTTACACAGCACCTGGGCAGTGCTGAGTAGCTAGGTTACATCGTTTGCAATTTTACGAGATGTGCTACACTTACATTATTTCTTAGCAAATTTCCAAGTGAAAATTCCTATAACTGCTATTTAAATGAAGTGTGGAAACGGATACAACTGGATTTCAGCCCCTCTCCTCGTGTCCTGATCCCTTAGCACAAGCAACAGTACTTTGATCCGCGTGGGTACTGGAAGACCCCCTCAAGCGAGGAGGGAAAAGTAGTATAGGGACATCATGCACAGCATCAAATGGGCAGAAATGCAAACATTAAGTGATGTAGAATGGACTCAGTTTCAACAGAGACCTCCAAGAGGTGAATGGTCCGATACCTTCCTGCATTCCATGAATATTTACCAAGAATCTGCTACATATCAGGCACTGGTCTAGCTTCTGAGTGTACGGAGATGAATGTGACAAACTGAGGACAGGTGGAGTCCCTTCCTCAAAGAAGATCAGCTCAGATGGGCAGTAAGGAGTCCAGTCCGATTGTACCAGTGGAGAATCAACCACTCCGCAATCCACTCAACACAGTCACTGCTCGCACGACATTCAAAGCACTGAGCTGATGTAGAATGTCCACTTCTGGCTCTTGCAGCCCCAGCCCCATCTAGCTACTGCCACTTAGCTTTCTTAGGCTATCTAGCCACACAGGATCACCTCCTCTGGCATATGGAAAAGAGAAAAGTGTGAAACTCTCATCTCAATCAACAATACAAAAGTCAGGAGCAGACAAGTTCGAATTCTATCTCAAGGAGGATATCAGATCCCAGCCATGTAAATCTTCGGAGCCACACAGGGTCATTAATCGAAAATCGGGCAGTCTCGTGGACTCTATTTGAACACGAGCATCACCTGAATGTAAAGCTCTGAATGTCCCGGAAAGCAGAGTTAAATGTCACCTTAATGTCCCCTTTAAATGTCCCCTTCCCAGGTCTGAATGGAGTGAGACCCACCACCAGCCGGTTCCCATTGCCAATTACCGGCCAGCCCGTCTCCTGTCTGGGTGCAGGGAGACGGCGCTCAATGAATTCCACGATTTTTATGGCAGAGACAAACTTCTAGAGTTGTCTGGGATTTATTTCAGGCCCACTTTATGATGGGAAAGTAAAGCCTCCCTATTTGTACAAGCCACTGCGTGTTTACAGAGAGATTCTAAACAGACTGCCGACGGGAGAGCGTGGGGCTGGCCTAGTTTTACAGAGAATCTTAATTAGTAACACCAGCAAAAAATCCCATTTGGACCAAAATTTCACGTTGCAAAAGTTTTTTATCTCAACTCCCCTAAGGCTTATGGATGACTCTTTATTTCTGGAAGCTTCTCATGAAGAGAGAGTAAGAGAATCCAAGATCATATATTTATCTCGTTATATCAAAGTAACAAATGCAGGCAACTCCGGGCTCACAAGTTAGAACATGAGAATGATCTGTAGAAAGACTGTTAAGCCACAGCCTTTGGGTTTCCTGGAGAGAAATCCTTCTACCTTAGGGAAGAGTTCACCCAGGAGAACTGCTTTCCTGGCCGGGGAAGAGCATCTTCGGTTAGAACAAGGTATCTTTTTTCTAAGTCAGCGTTTCTCAAACATTAATGTGCTTAGGAACCCCCAAGGGATCTTGTTAAAATTCAAGCTTTGATTCAGAAGGTCTGGGGTGGGGCCTGAGAAGCCATGTTCCTAAGAAGCCCCCAGTCCACGGACCACACTTTGAGTTGCAAAGTTCTAGGTGATGATTGTGAGTCTGAAAACTCAGCACCACCTCACTCAGAAGTGCCTCCCAGACGAGTTAGGGGAGGATGTGATGCTAGAGAACAGTGATGGCGTTGGGCAGCCCAGAAGAGGAAGATGCTCTGGTTCCTGGAGCACTTAGCCGATGCATGGTCTCTTCCAGCTTCTCATGAGAGATGTGACCCAGTGAGATGTCACCGGATGCCAAGCGGCACCGCTTACAAAGTAGTTTCCCCACGCTCATCCAAGGGTGCTCAAATCTTATGCTGCCTGGAGACAGAGAATCCCAGGTACAGCTTAGATTTCCCATTTAAGAGTCTCACCAACGAGTGAATTAGGATGCTTCAGCTGCCCGTGATACTATACTCTTAAAACGGTGCTTTAGACTGAATGTTTGTGTCCCCTCAAAAGTCACATGTTGAAACCTAATCCTCCATGTGATGCCGTTGGAGGTGAGGGCTTTGGGAGGTGATTAGGTCACAAGGGTGTGGTCCTCGCAAATGGGATTTGTGCCCTCTTCAAAGAGGCCCCAGAGAGCTGCCCCTCACCGCTTCCACCATGTGAGGACACAGCAGTGTCCATCTAGGAACCAGAAGCAAGTCCTCACCAGATCCCAAATCTGCTGGCACCTTGATCTTGCACTTCCCTGCCTCCAAGAGCTGTGAGAACTAAATTTCTGTTTGTTGTATAAGCCACCCAGTCTATGACATCTTTGATATATCAACCCCGTCTCAGAACAGGCTAAGAAAAATAGCTTAACTGTGAAGGATGTTTATTATTTTACTTAGCAAGAGGCCTCAAGATAGTTCATTTCAGGTTTGGTTAATTCAGCAGGACAAGAAGTCATCAGTCGCTTACGTCTGTCATGTACTGACTTCCAGCCTGGCAGTCCCAGTGGCTGCCCCGGTTTGCACGTCGTGTCTGCATTAAAGAGCGAAGCCTTTCTCAGACTTCCCCCTCGTAGCTCATTGGCCAGAATCCAGTCTGTGGCCTGGCGGCAGGAGAGAATGCGGAAATGAATAGTTGGCACGTTTCAAGTCTTTTGTGAGAAGTGGCTCCTGCCGGTAGAGAAAGAGGTTGGAAATGGTTGCTGAGTAGACGACCAATGGCGCCTGCCACGGGTTTGCCGGCCACTGCTCTAGCAAGAAGGAACAGCTGTACACCGAGGCCTTGGGAACTGCCGAGAGCCCTGTGCCGTGAGAATTTGCCTGCATGCTTAACACAGGTAGGATACAAAGAATCATTTTTCTTTTCCCAATCTCGAAAGAACTGTCAGTCAAGGTGTGCTAAGCCATCACTGGCCAAGAGTGGGCATGTAGTCTTGGCTCGAAGAAGTGATTTCAAGTGTTAGGAGTCACTCAAAAATCTTCCACCAGCCCCTGTCACCTCCTCTGCAAAATCGCCACCGCAGGCAGTGCACATGCCATCAGCCATTCTGACCAAATCGCCGCCTACATAAAAATTCTGGGACTCAGATTTAGAACAATTGAAAGAATTCCTCTCTCCTGATATTTGAATCTCAAACAACGTAAGAAAGTTACAGGAAGTGGTTGAAGCTCTAGTATTCAGACTTGGGGATCCTTTAGGTTTCCTGATACATGTCCTTCCATATCCATGGATGCTCAGATGATTTTTTTCAAATCTGTGAGTCACCTAATATCATTTAAATAAACTCTTTTTCAGATAGAGCCAGCAGAGTTGCTGGTGCTTGCAATAAAAGAGGCCCGGCTGTTGCAGATGGCATGCCACCTGTGACTTCTGCTTGCAGGGGAACAGGGAGGGGTGTAACACCCACCTTTTAAAAACACAACTCTGATTCTATCCACGAAATGATTTTTGAAAGCCAATTATTGAACTATTTTTACATTATTCAGGCCACAGTTTTAACACTGAAATCAGCCCATCCAGGTGAGAAACAAAACATCTCCTTGAGGTCTTGTTCTAATCAGCACCCTCAGCTCCCCCTGTGCTTATATCTGATCCCTCTGCAAATAGATATGGACCCAGTCTTGCAGCCACGTGCTACAAAATTGCCTGGCAAACAATGCACGAACCTCCTTCTTTCCCTAAAGTAAAAGAACACATTACTGTGATCAGGGCATTCAGAGCTAGGACTATGGGCCTGCTTCTCTCACCTCGCCCTAGAGACTTAGCCAAACAATGTCTCTCCGTTGTGAAAAACAAAATACAAAGCAATTACTCTTAGAAATATTAAACTCTACCCTTAGCTTCTAAAATGACACTAAAGTCCTTTCTCCAAAGAGATCTTCACTCGGGTATTCGATCTTTACAACGAGAGACCAAGGATGCCCGTGTCAAGCAGGGATTATGAGATAAGGCGTAACAGACGGCCACCCCTATTGAGGTGACAATATTTCATTACCCCGCATCAAACTAATGCACCATTGTAATAATCTGATCATTAGGATAGTGGTTCATTCAGACTAACAGCCCACAAAATGTCAGCCTATAAAACGAAGCTGAGCTTGGATATGGGCACAGACAGCCCACTCCAGGGCCACCCACGCCACCCACCTGGGGAGAGAATCTTGCATCCGCAATCACAAATCAACCCCTCCACGCCCTATGGGGAAAATCTGGAGAGACACTTGTGTATTGTGCCGTGCCTGTTGTGAGAAACGGCCTGATTGTCACTTGGGCACCGCGCTATTCTCTTGACATCTGCATGGTATATTATCGTACTATGGCCGCTCGACCCAATGTTCAATTAAAAAAGGGTTTCCTAGCAACCAAAACAATATTATTGTGCTGTCAGAGGGAAAGCACCAGATTAGCAGAAAATCCAGATTCCAAGTTCTGAATCAGGACTTCCGGCCAAACACACGCTCTGCCCTTGACTCAGAGAAGTCTCCACGGCCAGCACGCCCCACGGGGCTTTCCTCCCCGGCCCCAGCAAGGCTGGCACCCCACGGTGGGTGGCTGCCGGGTGAGGCGCCGGCACCAGCGCCGGACATGCGCTCAGGGCCCATAAGTGACCAGGTGGGGGTGTGGGAGGCCCAGAAGGCCCCGTGGGTACACTCGCTGCCACAGCACAATCTGCAGGGCCCAGATTGTCCCAGCACAATTCCAGTCCTCTTTGTACTTTTTTTTTTTTTTTTTTTTTTTTGGAGGCACCGCCCTCTTGTGCTGTTTGGGTGTAACATTTTGTCCTCAGCTCTGCTCTTTAGACAGCTTGAATTCCTCCCCCGGGCACTGGCAGCCTCCCTTACCCTGTGGGAAATTTGTTGGAACTGAATTTGAGAATGACTGGCTGGGAGGAGGGAAATAGCGGACCCGGACTCCCCTGTGCCAGGGCCTGTGTGGGCTCAGGGTGGCCCCAGGGGGACTGGGCAAGGACTGACCTGAGTCCTCCTTTCCCTCCCTCCATCTGCCACTCTAGACTGGGGATGGGGGTGCAGAATAAGACAGATGCCCTAAGATTCTTCCCTGAAGAATTCTTCCCTGAAGAATCTTACCAAATTTGGTAAGATGTCCCTTCCACATCCTTTCAGAACAACCTGTGCATATTTGTGTTATTTTCAACGTGGTAACACGGACCACGTACTGAATACATTGGAAATGCCTGGAATTGCTGCTTTGTGGGGATGAGACTTCACCTTATTCATTGCTTATCACCTACGTATAACACGATGCCTGGCAGGAAAAACAAAAGGAAGTAAAAGAAATTCAATTCGGTTCACACACAGCACAGTGAGACTGCGTTGTAGGGGATATAGTGGTGTCCTTGCCCTGGCAGGGCTTGCAATCTAGCAGAAAAAATGCTGTTGCTGAGGACAGGGATGGGGACTCTGGGATAGGAGTGGGTTGGCAGAGATATTCAGAAGTCGCTTGCCCGTGTTCACAAGTTGGGGAAAGGAATCAAAGCCTCCAATAGAGGAGCCCTTCACCAGGCACCCCATTCCGCACCCATGGCAAGCCCCAGCGCCAAGTGCTGGAAGAAACAAAATGTGCTTCTCTCTTCCCTTAAGAGGGTCCCTATCAATGCTGGTTGCTTAAATTTTCCCTTCTGATTTTTATGTCTTTCTCCATTAAGATACCTGTGAAAGCCCCAACTCGAACTGGATTAACAACTAAGGAAATCTGTCATTCCACTGGGCAGGAAGTAGGACAGTACAGGCACCTCAGGCCTCTGGTTCCACATCTCTCTGCTGTTCTCCTGCTCATTCCCCCTCCTGTGTTGTGTTGAACTCATCCTCCAGCTGCTGCAAAACGGCTGCAGAAGCTCCAGCCATCACATCAGGCATGGTGTTAGCAGATGACTCGTATTCTCCCAAAATTTGTATGTTGAAGTCTTAAACTCAGGACCTCAGAATGTGACTGTATTTGAAGATGGGGTCTTTAAAAAACTAGTTAAGGTAAAATGAAATCATTAGAGTTGGCCTTAATCCAACTGGTGTCCTTATTTTTCAAAAGGAGATTAGGACAAATACACACAGAGGGAAAGAACATGGGAAGGCATGGGACAAGGCTCCTTGAAAGCCAAGGAGGCCTCAGAAGAAACCAGCCCTGATAACACCTTGAATTTGAACCTCCAACCTCCAGAATTGTGAGACAATAAATTTCTGTCGACGCTACCCAGCCTGCTGTACGGTGGCTCTAGAAAACTAACACACATGGCAACATTTAGAAACACAAAAGGGTGCACCCTCCAACCTGGGACTCTGCTCCCAACAAACCTGGCCTCATGTCTCATTGGCCAGACCCCTTCCCAGTCAACTGGGCAAGATGAATGACATTGCCCCGTTCAGACTACACCCCTCATCTGGGATGGAATGAATGTGGGGAAGGAAACCACCCCCAAGGTCACCGCACAGCCCCAGGTAAGAGGTCAGCATTCCCTATGTCCCAGCCCTTTGCCACTCACACCCCAGAGACCACAGGATAGGAAGACTCCAAACATGGAAAACGGACCATTGCATGATTTATTAGGGCTGGTGCTATTTCCCTTTCAAATTCTTTTAAAGTATGCAGGTCTGTTGGATGTGTATAGCAACCAGCAGTCATCTACCTTTTGAAATCAAATCTTATTTGTAAAGAAAGATTGCAGCTTCTAAAAGAAAGAATCACTCAGTACTTGTCCTTTGAGGTCACACGGCAAAATGTTCCTTGTCACCTGCTAAGGATCATCTGGGCAGCCCAGATCCTACTGAGTATGTAGGAGTCAGTGCTCAGTGGGTAGTGAAGATTACTGCTTACTTTAAGAACCTTTGTTTTATGAGAAAAAGGAGGAATTGAATGAAAATCTAGGCAATGTTTGTGTATCAGTCAGAGTTTGCCAGAGAAACAGAACCAGTAGGATATATATAGATATAGAAAGAGATTTATCATGAGAATTGACTCATGCAATAATGGAGGCTGAGAAGTTCCTTGAGATGCCATCTGCGTGCTCGTGGCTTAATTCAGTCTGAGTCCAAGTCCAAAGGCCTGAGAAGCAGGGGAGCCTATGGAGTAATGCCCAGTCCAAGGCCAAAGGCCTGAGAGCCAGGGTGGAGGGTGGGGGGTCGGGGTGGGAACAGGTGTAAGTTCTGGAGTCCGAAGGACCAGGAAACAGGAGCTCCATGTCCAAGAGCAGGGGCAGATGGATGTTCCACCTCGAGATGAGAGAGACAATCCTCTGCCTTTATTTATTTATGTATTTATTTATTTTTTAGAGACAAGGTCTCGCTCTGTCACCCATGCTGCAATGCAATAGTACAATCCCAGCTCTCTGCAGCCTCAAACTCCTGGGCTCAAGTGATCCTTCTGCCTCAGCCTCCCAAGTAGCTGGGACTACAGGCGCACTCCACCACGCCCAGCTTATTTTTCTATTTTTATGAAGACACGGGGTCTCACATTGCTCAGGCTGTTCTTGAACTCCTGGCCTCAAGCAATCCTCCAGCCTCAGCCTCCCACAGTACTAGGATTACAGATGTGAGCCACCGCGCCCAGCCTGGTTTTTTTGTTTTTCCAGGCCCTGAATGGATTGGATTACGCTCACCCACATTGAAGAGGGCAGGTCTTCTTTACTCAGTTTACTGATTCCAATGCTAATCTCTTCTGGGAATACCCCTGCAGTCACACCCAGAAATAATGTTTTACCAGCTATCTGGGTGTCTCTTAACCCAGTCAAGATGACACATAAAATTAATCATCATGCTTTGAGAATCAAACAGAACCAATCAAAGCCAACCGAATCACTGAAACATTAAATGTTATTCTTCACCAATGATTCTATCCAGACTTTGACTGGTCCCTCTGCTCAGAGGTGACTATGTAGTTTCTTTGCAAATGGCTTGGGCATTTTGTAAATTTGGGGGAAGATGTTGGATATACCGTCCTGCTATCCTCACACACGACAGTGCTAGAGTTCTCTGCCACCCAAAGGACACCCCTCAGGAGGCTACCCCACCCACAGCACCTGCTGAAGGGAACTCCTTAATCGACCACGTTTTAGATAACATGGCTTCTCTCCCCCGCCACACCCTACTGGATTATGTGTGGACAGCTGGTCCACAGGTGAGCCCATCTCCCTCCTGGTCAATGGCAGCCGCCTTGAAAACTGTGGGATGTGCTCATCAAACTCTGTTCCTGAGAAACCTGAACTGTGAAACTGAACAGAGTTCACGGGAAGAATAGTATCTGAAAGGACGCAAAGAAAACGCTCCCAGAACAACGGGAGCTCTACGTGTTTATTGAAGGGATGAAAGGAGCTATGTGGTAGAGTCACGGCAAACCCAAGTTCTGAAGAAGCAGGAACTAAAAGGTTCAGATCAGGTGGACAACATGGCGGCTCCATTCCAAATGTCAGCTCAGAACACGCCAGACTCTTACTCACATGGAGCTGCTGCTGCTCAGACTATTTGGGGAAACCTTCAGACTCTTCCTCCAGGGCGAGCTGTGTGTTCTGTTAGGTAGCCCCCAGTGTGGCATGTATTCCTTTAACGGTGGATTGGCTCTTATCCCAGAGGTATTTATGGCCAAGTCCGACACACACCCTTTGTGAATCCACCAGCAGAAGAATATGACCAAGCCTATCTCTGGGCTTCAGTGTTCAGATCTGTAGATCAGGGGTTTGGACAAGGATCTCACCATGGTCGTCTCAAATGCTAACATTCTGCCACCATGATTTTCAACCATGTCTTCCCTTCCTCACTGTGTCTAAACATGAAGAAATAGAGAAAAACTTCCCAGGAGGATGAGACCCTACATATGGCAGATCTTGGGAAACTTGAAGAAAAACTTACAAAATTTAGAAAATGACAGTTACTCCCGGTGAGGGAGCAGGACTCTGTTGTCCTTTGGTTCCCTGTCCAACCCTCAAGCTCCTGGTTTTTTTTTTTTTTTTTTTGAGACAGAGTCTCACTCTTTTGCCCAGGCTAGAGTGCCGTGGCATCAGCCTAGCTCACAGCAACCTCAAACTCCTGGGCTCAAGCGATCCTCCTGTCTCAGCCTCCCGAGTAGCTGGGACTACAGGCATGTGCCACCATGCCCGGCTAATTTTTTCTAAATATTTTTAGTTGTCCAGATAATTTCTTTCTATTTTTAGTAGAGACGGGGTCTCGCTCTTGCTCAGGCTGGTTTCGAACTCCTGACCTTGAGCGATCCACCCGCCTCGGCCTCCCAGAGTGCTAGGATTACAGGCGTGAGCCACCGCGCCCCACCCCCGAGCTCCTGGTTTTGATCCCTGCACTGCAGACTGTCCTTCATCGTAGCCCTGGCTTTTCCTGCCAAGGAACGGTTGAGTTACTTCCCCAAACATCTCCAGCTTGGGCTGTGGGACCCACATACCAAATTTCAAAAGGACACCGCACCACGGGAATGTGTGACTGCAAACATCGACTTTCAATTTTCTGATTTCCTCTGTTAGCATTCGTTCCCATAAACCTAGTCCCTGGAGACACATGGGTGGGTACAAACACAAAGCACATAAATTGAACCAAAAATTCCCCCAGAAAAGGAAAGCCAGGGAACCGTGGAGAGAACGCCAAGGAAAGTGATACGGGTTGCTCTGGGAGGTTGTGAAATGAGAAAGTAGAATCCTGCCCCTGGTACAGCACTCGGAAAACTCAGGCCTGTAAATTGACAACCATGACCACTGCCTTTTCTGGACACAGCCAGCACTCCTGTGCTTCCTTAATCTTTTCTGATGTTTTCTGCTCCCACCGTCCAGGTCGGAGGCTGAGGGGATGGATGGGACGCGATGCCTCCTCCCGTTTCTGGAGGCATGTTACGGAGCACACGTTTGCGCTCTCAATCGCCACGTTTTCAAATGCCTACAGAAGGTGTCGGGGGAAAAAGGGGGTTTCTGAAGGAAAGGGTGGTCAAAGGGAAACAGCAGGGATGCTTTATCTGCTGTCTGCTCTGGCCGGCCACTGGAGTGTGACTATGCAGTCGGATTCAGGACAAAGCAAGGTGGGTGGCTGGCCAGCTGAAAGGGAAAAACGCATGCAGGGCAGGTTTGGGGACATCATGTGAGCTCTTTTCCCATAATCCTCCTCCCTGCCAGATGCACACATTGGAGAAGGATTTGGGTCCTGCAAGGTGGGTGGAATTTAAAGCTCTCATGAGGAAAAATGGTAAAGAAGCCATGTCTACAGGTCACCAGCCTTCCTAGGAAGAGTTGCTTAACAAAAGCAGTGATCTGGGCTCCACGCCCAGTGACTTTGTCATTGCCAGAGGCTTCAGCGTGGCTTCATAGCACAAGCGACCATCGAGGCTGCTGTTATTCTAAGCCTGCCCAAATTGAGCTAAGAGAAAAGCCAGGTGACCTGGTGGCCCGAGCAGTGGAGAATGGTTGGTGGCTTCTGTGGCTGACTGACCAAGTCTCTGAGCTCTTAGAACCTCAGTTTCCTTCACTCTCAATGACAAAAAAAAATACACATTCTATGAGGATGCAGAAGAACTGGAACTCCCATATCCTACTGATGGGCGTGTAAAATGATACAACCACTTTGCAAACAGCTTGGCAGTTTCTTAAAAAGTTAAACATACATCTACCATAAGACTCAGCCATTCCTCTCCTAGATATTTACCCAAGAGAAAAGAAAGCTACTTCCATGCAAAGACTTGTACATGAAACGCTCATAGCAGCTTTATTTGTAATAGCCAAAACCTAGAAATACCCCAAAGGTCCATCAGCAAGTGAATGAACAAATTGTGGTACATCTATGGAGCGGAATAGTATTCGGTCAAAGCAGGAACGAACCCTTGATACACACAGTGATATGGAAGAGTCTCAAAATAATCATGCTGAGTGAAAGAAGCCAGACCAAAAAAAGAGAGAACATATTAATATTGTATAATTTTGCTTATAGAAAGTTCTAGAAAATAAAGACTAATCTATACTGACAGAAAGTATGCCAGTGGCTGCCTGAGGATGGGGTGGATGCCAAAGAGGTTACAAAAGCACGTGAGGAAACTTTCAGGGATGGTGGGTGTGTTCATTTTACTTATTGTGATGGTGATTTCACAGGTGTATACAGATGTAAAAACTTATCAACTGTACCTTTTAAATATGTGCAGTGTATTGTATGTCAATTGGACCTTAATCAAAGCTTTCTTGTTGTCGTTAAGACAGAGGGTCTTGCTCTCTTGCCCAGGCTGGAGTGCAGGGGCTCAATCATAGCTCACTGCAGCCTCCAACTGCTGGGCTCAAGCGATCCTCCCACCTTAGCCTCCAGAGTATCTGGGACTATAGATGTGCACCATCATGCCCAGCTAATTTTTAAATTTTTTTGTAGGGATGGGGTCTCCCTATATTGCTCAGGCTGGTCTCAAACTCCTGGTCTCAAGTGATCCTCCCACCTTGGCCTCCCAAAGTGCTGGGATTACAGTTGTGAGCCACCATGCCTGGCCCAGTAACGCTATTTTTAAACACATAACGTCTTTTACATTCTTCCTAGAACTGTCTCCTGTTTACCTGTTAAGACTCAATTTGTGCATCTATCACCCTCCCTAGGGAGGTTTCTTGACCACTTCCCCTTTTCTCTCTCATACATACATCCTGTTTAGGTCTCCTCTGTGCTCATTCATCCCTCTCTAATAACACTTTAATTAGAGCGCTTTGTAATGACCAATTGGCTTGTGTGGTACTGCAGGGTAGGGCTCCATATTTTATATGTATCCTTGGAAGCTACCATGGTGCCAGGAACAGAGATGCTCAGTGAGTGTTTGTTGAATGAATGAATAAATAAAAGAATTTTAAAATACTTAGTTTGCTTCTTCTAAAACACTAGATACCTAAACAGGGGCATAATATATGCTTAACATTCAACAAAGAATGGATGGAGGGATGGATGGATGGATGGATGGATGGAAGGATGGTTGGATGGATGGATGGATGGAAGGATGGTTGGATGGATGGATGGATGGAAGGATGGTTGGAAGGATGGATGGATGGATGGATGGATGGAAGGATGGTTGGAAGGATGGATGGATGGATGGAAGGATGGTTAGAAGGATGGATGGATGGGAGGATGGATGGATGGATAACTGGATGGAAGGATGGATGGATAGATGGATGGATGGATAGATTAATGGAAGGATGGATGGATGGATAGATGGATGGATGGAAGGAAGGAAGGAAGGATGGATAGATAGATGAATGGATAGGGATCTACTGGCCTCACCACACCTCAGCCTGTAGCATCTGAGGCTATATTTCTGCATGATCCAGAGTTAGCTTCTAAAAGCTCCCCTCAAACTCTTCCCAATAACCGTAGTTCCCCCAGGCCAGCAGCCCAGATGCCTATTTCCTCCATATAAGGCATCCCCAGGTCCCATCCACCTAATTCCTGGTTCAATCTCTGTTGTGACATCAGGACTTTCTCAGGCCTTTCCCAAATCAATATTTCACCTGGAGAATGTTCTACTTTGCCATGGTGTTGAGTGGGGAAAAAAATTGAATAATTTATTCCAGTTGGATGCTTTCTTTTCTAATACACTCCGATTTCCCACATTATAATTAAAAGGAAAATATTAGAGCACAAACAGCATTATAACATTGAATTGCTGTATTTGGTGGACTTTTCTCTGTAAATCCACATCAATCGGCAATTTAACAATAGGAGAAATCTCAGTGGGAATTGAACAGATGAAATTAACACAGTGAACAGCTCTGGACTGAAATATTTCTTTGCCCATGTAATTGCTTGCAGCTACCCTTGTGTAAAAGCCCCCATCAGATTACAGGATTTGTTGTATGTAAATTGAAGTCTAAATGGTTGGTAGCACCTTTCAACTCTGCAATGCTAGAAATGAGTTTTTTAATAGGAAATTAGATTAGTAATATTTTAGTCAACAAAAATGTGGAAAAATTCTGCATAAAGATGAGAAAATTATTCATGCAAAGAGACTTTTAGAATCAAGAGTGAATGATTGTTGAAATCTGTGAGTGGTTATTCACCAAAGAATTTCTCCACACTTCTCCCGGCCCGAGTCCCGGACAGAACACAAAATGATTTTCTTCATACCTTTATCACAGGACTCCACCACAATTAATGATCTAGATAATGACAGTACTGTCCCTCTTTCTACAGCTCCCCACAGTGTGTGTGTAACCTGGGAGCCAAAATCGGCTGAAGGGCAATCACTGTGCCTCCTGCACCCCAGTGCATGGGTGTGGGCAGGGATGCTTGTTCTAGAAGCCCAGAAGGCTAGAGGTGGGGGACATGGCTCTTCTGGGCCAGAGAAAGGGGAATGTGTCATTGGGTCTCTCCCTCTCACCCCAAGAGAGTGGCTTGGGAGCTCAGTACAGAGCACACAGTCCCACTGAGGAAGAGGGAACCAGAGCAAATAGTACTTAAGGGTCTGCTCCCAGAGGCCCCAAGTGCCATGCCAAGGAGGAGGGCACTGGAAGTTTTGCTTTTGGAGACACCACCTGGAGGTAAAGACCCTTGAGGAAGGATCTAGATTTTGCGGAGCATGAAACTCATCCAATTAGGGGATCTCTCTTTATGGAAAGAATATAGAAAATTATGAATACTCCATTAGGCACAAGGTCTCAGGAGGGGCCTTGCGAGGGAGGGGCTGTGGCACACAAGCCTCACAAGCTGCCTGGTGAATCTGCCTCTGCCCATGACACATTCTGCAAAGAGGGGGGAAACGGTTCATGCACCTGTGACCCACAGTTGGGGTGAAAACTACACCAAGGGATGGATGGGTATTTTCTGCACCGAGGTTGGGTGATGTGGGGAAAGTAGGCAGAGCACTGGTGTTTGGGGCTGGTCCCCAGTGAGGAACATAAAAGCGGCTGGAGGTGGCCTGTCTGGCCATCCTCCTCCAGAAGCAAAGAGCGGACAGTGTGTGCTGCCAAGAGGCACAGTCCTGCAGACCGCGGAGGCGTCCCCTCCAAACGGTCACTCAGAGAGCTGCACCGAGGGGCAGAAAAACAGCTCTGGGGAGAACCAGGTGCCTGAGGAGCTCGAGAACGCGGCCTTTTGCTTCCATTGGGCAACTCTTTTTTTTTGTTTTTCCTAGTTTAAAAAAAGTGTAAGTGCAAAGGTTGAGGATGGCCACCTGGGAGCATAGCTTCAAGCTGCAACTCTTTAGGGCAGTGGTCCCCAACCTTTTTGGCACCAGGGACTGGTTTCATGGAAGACAATTTTTCCACGGGGCTTAGGGGGGGTTGGGGGATGGTTTCAGGATGATTGAAGCACATTACATTTATTGTGCAGTCAAACCTCCCTGCTAATGATATTCTGTATTTGCAGCCGCTCCCAGCACTAGCATCACCGCCTCAGCTCCACCTCAGATCATCAGGCATTAGATTCCCATAAAGAGCACGCAACCTAGATTCCTCTCACGCGCAGTTGACAGTAGGGTTCACGCTCCTATGAGAATCTAATACTGCCGCTGATCTGACAGGAGGCGGAGCTCAGGCGGTGATGCGAGCGATGGGGAGCAGCTATAAATGCAGATGAAGCTTTGCTATCTCACCGGCTGCTCACCTCTTGCTGTGTGGCCTGGTTCCTAATAGGCCAAGCCAGGACCAGTCCACTGCCCAGGGGTTGGGGACCACAGCTTTAGGGATCATTCTGCCCTAAAATGTCCAAGGCAGAAATAGCAGAGAGGGAGAGATGCCTGGGGGGACAGCTCACATGAGAGGGAAGTTTAGCAACCAGAGCCATTGATGAGATCCCAGCAGCCACTTCACGTAGCTGGCTCAGGATTTTATGTTGTCATAGCTGAGAGCATGGCCTCTATGAAGAGCCACGCTGCCAAGGCCTGAATCCCGGCTCTACCACTCACTAGCTGTGTGATCCTTGACAAATAATAAACCTCTCTGTGCTCAGTTTTCACACCTGTAACACGAGTACTATACTAGCACCTACTTCCTGGCACTGTTGTGCATTAAAGTACACAAAGCACTTAGAACAGAGTAATAAGAAATAGAAGGTATTATTATTCTTACCTGTTCCTTTTAAATGATGATTACGCAGACCGGCAGATCTCAAACGTGGCGTACCTTAGCATCACCTGGCAACACTTTTTTAAGCAAACTTTTAACTGAAACATAACGTACAAATGGAAAAGTACACAAATGATAACTCTGCAGCTTAATACATTTTTGCAAAAGTACCCCATCCCCGACCACAAGCAGAATGTTGCCACACGGGAAGTGCTTTCATAAATGCAGGTTCTCTAGCCTCTTTCCAGAACATTCGATAATGGAGAATAGTCTTAGAACTCCCCGCGCCAGAAAGGAGGCAGGTGGCGCAGAGCCAGGTAGAGGCAGCCTAGAACAGGTCCCTTTCCTAAGCTGAACACGTCCCTTTCCTAAGCTGAACACGTCTTCCCGTCCAGCCGCATCTCAGAGGAAGGAGTGTGTCCTGGATGCCCAGGGACTGCTCCAGGGCAGGTGCCCTCCCTCCCACTCAGCCCGTGCACTTGTGGGCCTCGTGATGGACGGAGCCCAGGCGGCCTGGGGACCCGCTGCCAGGCACTGCCTGTGTGGCAGGCAGGTTACTTAACCTCTCTTCCTCTGCAATCTGAAGATAAGCTACGCAGGGACCGTGCGTAGTAAATGAGCTGGCATCTACATAACACCTAGTCAATAACTGGTACTCAATAATTTCATTTCCACGACCCCAGGTTTTGAGGTATTTGCTGTCCCCCTGCCAGAAAGCATTGCCCATCCTGGCCTCTTCCCTAAAACCCTCACTCCTCCAGGCCCCCTCACCCGCTAAGACTTTTTTCTGTGTCTCTCCTCCCTCATCTTTCTCTCTCCTCGGAACCCACACCACTTACTACCTTTTCCACACCTCTGACTCTGGAGTCCAATCGATTTAGCATTTTCCTGGGTATAGTCTTTTATTTTTTAGCTAATTGTTTCCTAATTCTCTCATGTTGGAATTGAAGTCTCCTTCTAAACAGTTGGCTGTTGGAAGGTAGAAGCTGTGCCCGAGATTTATTTTACATTTTATTTTATTATTTTATATTTTATTTCATTTTAATATTAGACAGCATGTTCATCCCATAGTACCTGTGCAACACTTTCAGAATTGACTCGAACTAATCCTTTTCCCCCAATCAGAATGAGATTAATTCGATCATGTTGCCTTTCTACGCTACTGTGAGTCAGGGAATTACAGGATTGAAAAGTTGACAGGTTCCCAAAGAGTCTGGACTTGCTTTAAGTTAAGCAGTGAGTCAAGGACAGTTCGGGGAGGCCACCATGAGGAAAGCACCGTGGGCAAGACGAAGAAACACAAAGTACAGTCTCTGCCTGCAGGAAGCCAAGGCATCAGTGAGACCAATAAGACGTGAGCACACAAAAGCATTTCTGATGCAAAACCAAACCGAAGTGCTCACAGGGAAGTTGGACGTGCCATGGAAGAGCTCTGCGTGGTGAGAAATCAGCCGGGGAGAGTTTACGAGGAAGGAGACAGAGATTGAAGTGGACTTTGAGGGGTTAAGCAGGATTCAGGCAGGCAAATGGCCAGGGGGTGGGAGAGACCTTTCAGTCCAGAGCAATGCAGTGGATCCAAGGAGTGAGGATGTGATTTGATAGGAGGGGAAGTTTGGGGATGGAGCACAATGGGGAAAAAAGGCTGGAAAGGTAAGTCTGGCTCACAGAGGGCCTCAAAGCCAAGCTAAGGAAATTAGACATTTTGTCTTAGACCGCGAGAATCTATGAGACTGGAGCTACAGAGTGGCTTGACAATGTTAGGTCTGAGGAAGGGTGCTCTGGCTTCAGGCTACAGCCCCAACTAAAAACTCCAAGTATAGCTGGCCCTGAACAATCTAGAAAGTTACCGCTTGGCCACAGGACAGCCTGGTCCTGCCCATCAGGGACTCTTCAGGGTCAGAATGGCTGTGGTCCTCAGTTCTCACGTGTCCACCTGCACGTGGATGCTCCTCGCTCACATTTGGGCATTGCTTCTGCACGCTGGCCTGTCGTTCACGAAGGCAGCCCCTCTTGTTGCAAAAGAAAAACAAAGGCAAGGATGAGTCATCTGAGAATTCTTGCAACATCTGTGCAAGCTGGGTAATGGACAAATATTCTGTTACCTGGGACCACATCCTCGCTGAGCTGCAGAATCAGGGAAATTAAAGAACGAAGAGATTTAATAGGTTTTTTTGAGTGTGTCTCCCCAGACGGTACCCAATGGTTCCCCACAGTATAGAATTAAATTACTCTAAAACGCAAAGACGTCTCAAGAAACCAGATAATCTTAATCATTTAAGGAACTTAAGGGGAATAATAAGTTTAAAAAACAAATTATGATTTTGAAGTTATTTACGCAACTAGCAGAGAAAATGTTGGGAAATTCCCTCAGACACATAGCAAACCTAAAAAGGAGTTAAAGTATTAATAAATATCCTAAATGCATTTGGCTAATCCTCAAGAAGACAAGTTGTTATCCATCATTGATAGCCTGGCAAGGTGAGCAGGCTCTCTTGGAACAGGAGTGGTGGCCTCAGTTCATAAAGTAAGAGTAGAATCCATAATTCTGGAAAGATTGTTGCATATGGGGTCCCATCCTGGGTGCAGGAGGCTCTGAGCGTGTGATGAATTGGAGACCAAAGCATCCAACAGTCAGTTAACATGGAAGGCTTCAAGTGGAGGGCAGGAAGGAATGAGGAAAGAGATGCCATGGATGAGGGAGGACAACGGAGACTGTTTGTCTAGGACAGAGTTTTCTGGACATCCCCGTAAACGCCCTTTTAAGCCCCACAGACAAAAATGGGACCACCAGGAAAAACCTAAGGAACGCTTTCACAAAGGAATCTGTGAAGAATAACAGCTAACATTTTGGGGGCAATTATTATGTCCTACGCATGGAACTAGGCAGTTGCATTATCAGTTAATCCTCTTAACAACCCTACGAGGTAGGTATTATTACTGTTCCCATTTCACAGATGAGGACACTGAGGCTTGGAGAGGTTAAATAACTCATCCAAGATCACCCAGTAAGTGGCAAAGCTGGGATTCAAACCTGGGTCAGCTGACTCTGGAGCCCATGCTCTTAGACATGCACTAAATTTTGTCACAAGCAAGGCTGAGAACGATATTACGCAGATCGAGGGATGGGAGGGAAACAGTGAGCCCCAGTGGGGCAACAAGGCCCCAGATGACCAGGGCCTTGGGCACAGGCGCTGGTGAATCCACAGGGGGCATGAGCAGCAGAGGCAGTGGCTTCTTGGGCAGCAGACAGGAGCAAGGCAGGCCAGAGTGAAGACCATGAGAGGACTTAGAGGTCCCGGCGACATTGGGGGCTGGGAGTCTTCAATGTGTAGTTGTCACAGAAGACACTGTGCAGGAAGGGGACAAAGTGAGAGAAGAGAAGAGGGCCCAGCACTGATCCTGGGGGAACACCAGCACTTAAGGGAAGAACAAAAGGAAAAGATCTCAAAACCAAAAACAGGAAGAAGGAGGGGGCCAATATTCCATCCACCCAACTTTATTCAAACACGTTGAATTTCACTAGAGAAAACTCCCACATACTCTCAAAAGTCCAGAAGCATTTGCCTCCTGAAGTTTTCTCAACTTCAGACTCACACCAACACCTCCTTTCCTGTAACTGTCTCTCCTTCTCCGTTATCATTTACAGAAACATAACATGTTTGCTTTCAGCACACACACACACAAAGATGAAAATTAGGAAGACACCATAGCAAAAGAAATTTCTTAATTCCTTTAAAGTTTTATGCAAACAATTCATTCCTCAAACATTTATTGAGTGCCTACTATGAGAAAGAGCCAAGAGGAGCCAGATTAATTTCATAGTCAATTAACTTCGCAAAGTTAACTTATCAGAAGTGATGGATGCGAGTACCCGGGTGCCATCTGGGGACAGCAGAATGTGATCCAAGCCCGGAGAGCATTTGGAGAGATACAGCTGTGCTGTTTGGTCAAACCAAAGGATAGTGGAACAAGAGTGACCAAAGAAAGACTTGCTTAGGGTGGAGATAAAACCAAAGCCAGAAATAAGCCCAAATCACAAGACTGGGATTAGACAAATCCTTGAGGTTAACTGGGTAAAAAAAAATCAATATGGAGTATCTAAGCATCAGAACCCTGCCTCCCAGACAGCCTGAAAGGAAGGACACAGGGTACACTAATGGTTTTGGAGGGCTCAAAGTATTTTTAAAAGCAATGGCCCAAAGCCTCATCTGGATTTAAATGGATCTGAGTCCTACAGCATGTGGGTGAATCATTTTGTAAGCTGTTGCAATACCCTTTTGCAAATCTTACCTTCCGACTCACCCAAATAGGATTTAACGTGTGTATCTCTAAAAATCCTGATATCAGTGGGTCTTTTCCCAGTTGACGATTCCATTTTCACAGAAGACGATAGATCTTAGCAAAGAAAAGTCTGTAAAGAAAATGGACTCAAGACAAGATGTAAGCTGATTAAGTCAGAGCAAAGAGGAGACAACATCTTAAAGGAAGGAAAAAAAAAACAATAAAGGATTCATTAAAGTTACATGGTGGCAACAGTCAGAATGTACATTCTGGCAACGGATACTCCTTAATGTAGAGATTTCTTTAATGTAAGCTATTAACCATGCCAACCACCTTAGGCCTTTGTTCTCCTTTGTAAGAAACTTTTAATCAGACATGGAGTAGCATTTCCTACCATTCAAAGGTGATCAATATTCGCACTTGTGCCAAGAGGCCATCTGCCAATGCCAGCATTTTTGCCAGTCCCTCCAAGACTCGAAAGGAAAGTTGCATCCTGAGCAGAACATGAATCTTTGACGGTCTCCTAATGGTCAACATTATTAAATAGTAATCACGTGGCGCGAGACTCCTCAGTCTCTTGTCATCTCAGGATTCAAAAAGAAGCATAAGTCCCAGGCTCCCATTCCTTGCCCCATCTCCTTACCCTAACGCCAGCCATCCTGCATTTTCTCTCTTCGAATCCTGCTTTATTTTCCCCATGCCAAGTGTCACTCGCCGAATGTGACATGGTATAGCTGTTTCCCATTAGAATAAAAGTGTAACATTCCCTGATATGTTCCCAGCATCTAGCTCAGCCCTTGGCATACAGCAGGAGCCATGAATAAATGAATGAGTGAATGACTACGAGATAATTATTTTTCTTAAACAGACTTCAAATTCTACATAGTAAATATCAGGCTGCATAAAGTGGCATCTTCTTTAAAAAAAAAAAAAAAAAATCAATACCGGCCTCTTCATGGCCTTACAATTACCTTGAACAAATCACACAAGCAGGATATCCACGATCATCAATTAATCCAGAGGGAACACCTAAAAGGATTTAGGGCAAACAGCAGAAGATACTCGCATAGTCTATAAAGTAACCAATCAGAGATTAGAAGTCCCCGATGAGCCATCGGATGGAGAGAACATTTCCTGGCTTACGGGAAGAACTGGAGCCTAGGGAAGTGTCTCGCTCAGCTGGATTAGTTATTGGAAACTGGTTTCCCCAGGCCGGCCAGTTCTTCCAGACGCTGAGAGCCGGTGGCTATCTCGTCTCTTCTCTAGGGGTGTGGGATCACAGGAGCTGGGCCTGTAGCATCATCAGCTCCTGGCTCCTGCCTCACAGCCCTGCAGCCCAGTTAAAGGAGCAATGGAGGAGAAGCAGCCCTGCTCACAGAGGATGGACCAAAAGCCGTGAGCAAACCCTAGTGAGTTTCCCAGGAGAGGGTGTCCAGCCCCAGCTCTGCCCCATGCTCGGAAACTGGCCCAGAAAAGCAGGCACGCTCTGCATCTGCTGGTGTTTCTCTCTGAGATATTGTAACTGTGTCTGATTAGGATCTTGAGTGATGTAAGCTACTCATTTCGCTGAGAATGTCTCAGAGCTAAAAGTTTCTTTCCGTGCATTAATTAATATTCTACCTCTTGGAAGATAAATTTTATCTATCCAACTCTATAAATGGATCATTTCCCCTTGGCTATCACTGTGTCATCTCCTTCCCCCAAACAAAATAAAATACAAAGACAAAATGATACATAAAGGAAAAAAAGCCTGGCTAAAAATGATTTCCATTTTTATTCCCAACGTGAAAAGCTCAAGAATGTTTTTAATGCGTGTCCAGCTTGGAGCCCACTGCAAATGTCTTACAACATTTTGCAACAGGCTTTTCCCATCTGTGCTGAAAGCAGCTGATGATTTAATGCAAATTGTTATTGTTTCGCAATCTCCCGGCGATCTTTTCTAGCTTGGATTAGCATTCAGGGTCTTTTTTGCATCTGCTTCGGAAATCCGGCTGCTGAGAATTGGCTTTGTGTCGTGGCCATTCTGTGTTCCGTGGCATCCTTCTGTCCTCGTGTTTCAGATCCCACTCATTTTTCTTCTTTTAAATTTCTCCGTCTTCAGTTTCACGGGCTTTTCTCAACATTAAAACCTGTCTTAGAAATGAACACCTTCTGGTCTAAGAGTCTTAAACAGGCAACCAGAGGAGGCACAGAAGGAAACAGTGGTTACTGCGGTGGGGTTTGCAAATCCACATGGAAGCCAGGCGTTGTCTGTTTCAATAGACATTTAAAATTTACAACACCCTGTGACGAAAGCATGAATAAGCCATTAGATGTCCACGTAACATATAATTTTTCAAATGTACATAAGTGGTATCGTGATTAATAAAATTTATTTTCAAGGCATTACTAATTTCCTAACTGTGTATTACACTGTGCATATTTTGCCCATCAATGAAAGATACAATGTCCATCCAGTAAGGAATTTTAAATCGTTAAAAACAAAATCTTTTATTTTGATAAAACCTTTGCATCACAGTGGTGGGTCACAGTTGGGACAACGGGTTTTGTGTTCTGCTGAGTCCCTCCCCACCTGGCAAGTCCTAAATTCTTGGTGTCTCAGTTTCCTTATGTGTAAATTTGGACCACCACTTCTCTAACTTGTGTCACGAGGTTTGGGGACTCAAAAAGAAAAGATGAGAATGTTTTGCAAATTGTAAATTGACTAAATGAAACCGGGAGGCCAAAGGCAGCTTGTGGTCTCTGATTGTGGGTTCAGACGGGCAGGAATATGCTCAGACCAGAGTGGGAGCTCCTTTGGCCTAGATGGAAGTCAAGCCAGGCAGACAAAATTAAAGAAAGGTTGGAATGGAGCCCCGAGTCAGGACATGTGCAAGGACAAATTCACTTTGAGGCTTTATAAGACGAGTTCAAAGGTTTGCTTTCTTCCAAAATACCCCACATTCATTGGCGAGTCCTAATCTGGCCCATCTCTGGGCTGTCAGGCTAATATTTCTACCCGTTTCATCGCAACATAAACAACAGTGATAAGTACGTTGCTGCTGACAACTTGAGCTGAATAAAAGCAAGTCAGATAGGAACCGAACCCTGCAACCGGATCATTAGCCAAGGTCACGATTGGTTTAGGAATTGGTGTTGTTTCCCTCCCCCTCACTCGCCAGCAATATATGGCACTTTTCCCCTTCCTAGTTTGCAGTTGGCTGGGCCCCGAGCCATGTGAGACTGTTTTTAATGGCAAAACCTTCAAAGTTGTACTTAAAATATTTGCATCATAAAATCCCTCAAGGGAGCCAAACTTTAATTTCGGAAGGAGCAGTGAAACTTAACTTCGGAGATGTAAGAAAGGTTCCTGCTGCACCGTCCCCAGCCGTTGCATCCGAGGAGGCTGATGACACCCGAGGAGAATCGGATCATCGTCAGGCATCCACGCCGTGTCTAGGAACAAACTCCAAATGTCTTTTCTAAGCCAACCGCAGTGTGAGGTGACTCAGCAGTTTGGTGAGCGATTCAGAAAAAAAGGTGTGTTTTCACACATTTAATTGAACCTGTGAGCAAAGGAGCGCTAAGCAAGAAGGATGAGTAATTGCTTGACTTCGCCGTGGGAGACTCAGTCCCTTGTTTCTTGCGCTTCTCTCCCGTGTCTGGGATTTAATGGACCCATCTGGAAGGTGGCAGGCTAGTGCAGCTCTAACTTGCTTTAAAAAAAAAAAAAAATTAGAAAATAAAAACTGCTTATTTATATCTGAACTCAGAAAGGAAAAAGCAAATGGTGAGGACAAGTGATCATGCTCTTGAGCACAAAGGATTCTTGATCGTAGGGGACCCATAAGGGAATCCTTTAAAAGAGAAATTCCCTGTTACAGGGTTTAACCTAAAGAAACTAAATTGATGGACAAAGGATGTTCATTTTATGAGCAAAGATATTTTTCTTTGCTGAATGGGATATAAAAACGGGGAAGAATTGCCCAGTCTGTGGGCTGCAACGTTGATGGCCGCCGCCCTCGTGACATCGTAGATGACTTCAACAGTGGCGCACTGGAATGCCCAGCTAAACAGTACAAAGGAAAACATTTCAAGGAAGGATCATTTGACAGCTTCCTCCCCACCCACCCCTCCGAAAAAAAAACTAGGGGAAGATGAAGAGGAGGGGGTCAGGAGTGCTGACTGGGAAGATGTTGAATTTTGCAAGAAAGAACCCACCTAGTGGGGAAATAAGTTCCTTCCATGTGCAGTGCAGAGACAATCTCCCCTTTTCCTCATGAGCTCTAAAGCAGAGTATCAGTTTCTTGTTTAAAAAAAAACGTTTTGTTCAGACTTACAACCCTCATCCCCCATGTATTACTAATAAAAAAAAAAGTCAATTGAATTCAACCAGCTTTTGTGATCTAACCATTACTCAGAGCTGGAGGTGGTTTTCCATGAAAGCATCTCCCCGTCACTCTTACTTTCTGACCTGTGAACGCTCTTATTAGCTGCCTTATTAAGATGATATCCTGTCTCTGAAGTAAGAAGATTATCTCCTTACCTGACATGTCATTATCAAAGTCATCTTGGTTCCCTCCCCAACCAAAAAAAAAAAAAAAAAAAAACTGATTGTTAACTATGTTAACTAGACATTTAAATGTATGGTACACTGAGCTATCTGTGGGAGCACATTTATAAGGGAATATACTTAGAGGTAGCTAGTTGAACCGTAATGACTTACTCTTTCATGACTAGCAAACAAAGCCAGAAACTAAGACCGATCTGCTTTATCTAAGGTTGGTTTTGGCTGGGGGCAATATCTGCACATTAAGGACTCATAGGATGAAACAAGAAACACATTAAAATCACCAAATATAGAATGCCATATGCATTTTGCATATGCTACATATGCCTGTTATTTGGATATGCAAACCTGTGTACTTTCTTTTTTTTTTTTTTGAGACAGAATCTCACTGTGTTGCCCGGGCTAGAGTGCCCTGGCGTCAGCCTAGCTCACAGCAACCTCAAACTCCTGGGCTCAAGCGATCCTCCTGCCTCAGCCTCCCGAGTAGCTGGGACTACAGGCATGCGCCACCATACCCGGCTAATTTTTTGTATATATTTTTAGTTGTCCAATTAATTTCTTTCTAATTTTAGTAGAGACGGGGTCTCGCTCTTGCTCAGGCTGGTCTCGAACTCCTGAGCTCTAACACTCCGCCTGCCTCGGCCTCCCAGAGAGCTAGGATTACAGGCATGAGCCACCGCGCCCGGCCTGTACTTTCTAATCAAAAAATATTGGGGGAGGAGGAGCAGTCTTGAAGATGACTTGCTGTATTTGGGTGAATCAAAGGCAGTGATGTGCACAGAGAAGCCACCGTGACTCCCGGTCCCCTACCTATGTCCTCCTCGTGTTCAGACTCCTCTGGGCTGATGACCACAGAGCACTGCTGAGAAAGTGGTCAGCCTGTTGGCTCATTTCCAACCCCTTTTCAAAAAGGGGTTGGAATACAACCAGCTGCCTCCACCCAACAAAACAGAAAATTCATTTGGCTTACTCTCCCAGAATTGCTATGTTTGGTTTCCTTCGCAGAAAACCCGAGAAGCCCGGGCCCTATTCTTATCCCTGTCCACGGGACAGCCTGTCAATTGTAGGATGCTTTGACCTCTGAGCTGCCTTTGGTCTCACTGACCACGGAGAGAGAAGGTAGGTGGCAGTGCTTAAATTACATGCAATACAGACACAGTATGTAATATTATTTTTATAATTTATAAGAGCGTATTAGTCTTAATGGACGACTAAGAGTGGTAATAATGTCACAGTGGGGACCATCTTTTCCAAGGGACAGTTGAGTTACTCCACTTCCATCCTCATCTGAGTGTGGGCCCGGGGACCCTTCTCCCCTCTTTGATGGAATTGGGGCTTCTCTCTGCAGGGACTGGACAGAACCAAGTGCTCAGCTCAAGAGCACCTGGCCTCGCTCTTCCTTGGGACACGCCCTCCCGGGTGACCCCACAAGTCCTTATGAAATGTCCTGGAGCCAGGAGTTCAGTTCATGGAGACAAGATTCCTTCACAGAGCATCTTTTCACTTCTCTGTTGACTTGTTTCCATTCCTACTTCTCTTCTCAGAGCAGCTCAAATTGGCAGTTTGAATCCACAATTCCCTTTGTGACTTAGGTCCCCGAGACATTCGATATTACCTTTCCTGCTCTGCTCCTTGCTGTCAGTGGAGATTAATAACCTGTGTGTTTTGGCATTTGCAGTGGGCCTCCTGGCCAGTGAGAAAATGAACAAATCTGTCCATCTTCCCTTTTCCACTCTGCCACACCTGGCACGCACAGAAGAGCCCGAGAGGTGATATCGCCTTGGCTTGCCATACAACTCCTGTTCCTAATCTTGAAGTGACAGAATTTGGATTTAGTGACAGGATGAGGGCTGCCATGACAACCAACCAATGCTAGGCACCCCATAAGAGGGCATTTTTGACAGGTCCTTGCAAAGCTTGCCCTTTGGGCGGGGACCATGTCGCCTGTATTTGTGCACCTATATTTGGTGGGGACCACATCGCCTATATATGACATACCTAGGGATGTTTGGCCCTTTATGCCTTCAAAACACCGTGCAAATATTGACAAGTGTCCATCTAAAGGAAATAGCAAAACCTTATTTTATAATTTGGGAAATAAGACCCATGTTACTTTAAGAAGTAGGCTAGGATTTGGGCCTTTCTCTAGGCTCACAGCACATGAAGCCAAAATTCAACCAAAACATTAGTCTTGCCACTGTGACCCAAAGGGAGCAAAGGGCAGGAACTGGAAATATTGTGTGGCTTTCTGTATAATTTTTCTTTTATTTAGTTCTAGTGTATTGGTTCCTTCAATTCAGAATTCCCCAGGCTTCTTTAAGCAACTTGGGCCTTTCAGTGGATGCATCAGGAAGGTCCTTCTCTCTCTCCCATTAGCCTCTCTCCCCGGGTGTGCCAATATGCAATCAATCATCCATTCCATATCCGCACAGATATGAGGAAACTTTCAACTTTTTCTAAATATGTAAAAAAAAAAAAAAAATTCACATCTGTTTATATACTTTAAAAAGAAAAAAGCCAGGAGAGTTCAACAGGAATACAACAGACACCAAAAAGAACAGGAAGAAAAACGCCTTTTATTAGAAGTCTCGTATGTACAGGCAAAACTGTTTCTCGCAGCTCAGGGACAGCTTCGAGAAAGAGCCACTGTCATCCAAGCTCGTGGCGCTTACGTGGGTAACGCCGTTTAGACACTGCTGCATATTATTAACACACAGAACCATGGCACAGAAATGCAAAAGTGACACAGGTACAACGTGTGGACGCTTCACAGAGTTTCTTAAAAAACAAGTCGACACAAAAATACAATGTGCCAGTAAAAAAAAAAAAAAAATAGGCATATCAATACACGTCTTTTTTTTTTTTTTTTTTTGTTAATACATAGTACGCTGAGCTTTCATCTCCAGCTCTTTTCACACCGGGATGTGCAGGCACTTTAGCAATCCAGCCACGGTTTACAATCCAGGACGTTCAGACCAACAGATGAAGACGGGAGTCCTCCTGCCCCGCACGCACATCAGAACGTTGACACGAGAGCCATCTTTGTGTTACCGCCGTTTGGGGACACCGAAATGTTCTCTGTGTGATGTGTGACAGCTTTTCCCTTTATTGGTCTTTTCCCTTTATGGGGCTTTTATGTTTCATGGCGGAGTTACTTAGTGATGTGGCATCACCGGGCAGAGGTACAATGGGTGGACACACAAGACACGCATCAGTTTGTGACCGACTTTTTTGAAAACGTACAGAGCGGATGGGATTTTAGAATCCAAAAATGTCTGATTTATCTTTGTCCCACTCTTTGCCCTTCCTGCCAACATGTCTAAACAAAAACTAATTAAAATAACGACTGGATGTCCTGGGCCACGAACTCATCCTGGGAGAGTTCTTTTCTGCGTTCCCACTGCCCACCCGGTGGGACACATGGGGCTGATGGGCAGGCCTGGTCCTCCCCCACCGGGGGTCGCTCCCGTCTGGGCCCCCACATTTCCTGCGCTAGGCTGTGGTGACTCAACACGTGTGTCAGGAACACGACTGAACAAGTGTATTTATAAACACAGACTAGAAGCATCACTTTATTGGTGATGTTGAGTTCTAAGGCAGTTACAAAAGGACTTCCATGACAACCAGACAGTGCTGGGATATGGCTTAGCTTCTTTTAATAGGGTGATGGAACTTTCCTGTTGCAAGGAGCTGAGAAAGAAAAGGGAAACCCATACTGATTACAAAGTCCTACAAACGACTGTGCTGTGAAGTCCCAGGAAGCCCCGATTTTTGGTGTATGTCACCCACTTTCATCTACTGCAGACTGAGATGTCGCCTGGTAGCTGATAGAACTTAGAGGGAAAAACAGGGACTCACATCACCCTCCACTTCAAGTTAACGTGTCACCACAGGTTGTACGGAGCGGTCACGACAAAGCCACAGACAGCTCGTGAGGTGGGCCAAGACTCCTGGTACCCCCGAGAGACACAGCACGCGAATGCCTTGAACAGGTGATTGTCAGATGGCGGGAAATCCTTCCGGGAAACAGACATGAGACATCGTGGCAAAGACATTAAGGCCTCCCATTTCTTTGCCCATACTGCTTAAAGGCACTGATACCAACAACAGAAAGATTCCATAGTACCATCGAGGTTTTAAAAAAAGAAACAACTCCCAAAATACAAGTCTTCGTAGGAAAATGTCTCTTATTGCATGACATGAAGCATCCACTGTTCTCGTGCTCAGGAATAGAAGGGCCTCCCTTTCTCGGGAGTCTGGAGTCTGTTCAGCCTGGCGACCTGAGAAGGGGAGGGGGGCACGTCTTGCCGGAAGGGCCCCTTGGGAGGGGCGTAATTGGGGTCCTGGACTTTCTTATATGAGTCATAGTTGTTGGGCCCCTCAGGGGCAGGCTGCTTCTTCATCTGTTGCTCTTTCCGCCTCTGTTCCTGGCGAAGGAGCTCCTGGGTCTCCAGCATGACCCTGGCGTTGAAGCCGTGTCCTCCCAGGTAGCCGTTTCTGGAGCCCTGGTAGCTGGAATACCTGGGGTTCTCCTTCGCGCTCTGGAAGCCTTCCCCAGGGGAGTAGCTCTGCTCCCAAGAATCCTGGGACACCGAGCTGGCGTTTTTCCTGCTTTGTCTAGAAAACATAACCCAAAGGTTAGTGAGAGGGTTGGGAGAGGGAGAGAGAGGGAGAGAAGGGGAAGGGATGGATAGAATATGCATTTTAATGTTTTTGCAAATACTACGGTGTTCTGATCGTGTGCCCCATACCAGCTAGAGAATTCAAACACGACTGTCCTCAGCAAAGTCACAGTCTCAGATAAGCAAACAAACAGTCACTATACAGGAGAAAGACATAGATTCAGCTGCTATGCAGAAATAGGGACCTCTTTCTGTGTCTGGGTAGGTACTGCCTGTTCTGCTTAGAGTAACAATATCTCCCGCCATTTGGACACATTGGCAACCACAGAAGTATCAGAGATTTGGCAGCTTCCACAGCAGCAATAATTGCTGGAGTTAGGAAGTTACAATTCAATTCTAAACAAGCAAAACAAATATTTTACACAGCTGCCACCATCATGCCAGAAAGGCTAGCTGATATGAAGTACATGGAATGGATTACAATGCCAGTTCACTTATGAAAGATTTAAGTCTAGACTCCTTTATGATTAAAAATGCAACAGGCAGTCCCTTAAAGACCCGGCTTTCGAGTTGTATATGTCAGCAGTTGACACTCTTCAGAGAACGTGCTCATCGAGATTGTAGAACCTGAAAGTCTGCAGAGCAGGCACTATTTCCTCGCACATTTTACCTTCACCAAAGGCCAAGATAACCCACTTAACTCACATTCTGTCACCCCCAGATAGGGAAATAAATCAGAGTCATACGGAAATTTCAAATTCTCATCGCTTCTGCAATAAAGTTTGCGCGTGATTTTCAGGAAACATTATTGTTTTGAAGCGTCTTTAATTTACTATCAAGTCTCTAGATGCTTTTATGAATTTACAATAAGATTGGCTATGATAAAGTAAGACAATTTTGTGTCAGAAAGGAAGACATGCCCTAATTTTTTTTGCCTCGAAAATGGAAGAGGGGGAGAGCAAATTGAGTAATAAAACAAAATATATTGCTCCATTTATCAATAAGAAAATCATCTGGCGACAGTATGTATTGCTCAGCTTTCCACGTCAACACATGCAACATGGCTGAATGGTTGCTGTTCCCAATGTTTTGGCTGTTCCCAAAAACTCCTGCAGAAGGAAAAAAAGGTTTGTGGAGCCGCTGCGTCTCCCGCAGGAATGAAGTAATGTGCGTTTTTGAACATTGAGAATTGCCATCGATACGGTTTGGAATGAAATCTGCCCATTTTCCATATGGCCTGAACTGTAGTCAAGGGCTATTTTCAGTAAGGAAAATGAACTTAATGTCCAGCGTGTCACTCCCTGGATGTGACACTGATTAATTAACGAGTCTACAGCATGTCTGTCTGGTTCTCTTTTAATGGGAGGCAGACCATTCGTATGATTAGTCCAGGCACGAATCTTTAGATGTGATGGAATAGTTTATTTGCCTAAAGCACTGATCATCTTCACTTAAAAAGTCATAAATTAATCTGCCCAGAGACACGGATGTTGGAAAGCGCCAGCACGAAACCGGGGATTTGACATTAATCATGAAACTTTAATTAAAACTACAAACTTGTTACTGATATTACAGCCACAAAAGTGGGATTCCTTTATGAGTTCGTTATCAATTTAAAGATAATCAGAAATAGGCTACAGAAATTTCACCTCTTTTTCATCCCTGGCCTACTAAGATACTAATCCTCTTCCTTCCCAACTGCGTGAGGCCCGAGGCTCACTCTGCGGCAGGGATGCGCCATAAGTGGAATTCTGAATCATCCCAGGAAGACAGAATATTTCTATATTTAAACAACAGTGAGAATCACTGAATGATGTGGGAAAACAAATTTTTTATAGCTAAAATTTTCTTATCAATCAGTATAGAGAGAAGGAAGCAGACTGCCCTGAGGTTTGAAGATATATGTAAGATACATACAAATATATATGCACAAGCACAGACAGGCTTCCTTGGTAAGGAAGCTAGTGGCATCGTTAGGGAGGGATGAGGGTATACAGGTGGCAGGGCAGGCGACAGGGAGATGTGGTCAAGGGCCAAGGGTTAGGACCAATAAAAGCAGAGGAAAAAAAAATCACACAACAGCAAGAACTTGAGGTTAGAAGACATTTCCTAACCGGGAACACGTACAAAAACTAGGAGCTTGTGACCAAAGGTACCCTTCCTTCATTAACATAGTAAAACTCACAGCCCCTAGTGCCATGACAGCTCAGGAGCCAGCCATACAAGCACTTTGTGTCCGTCATCACTCTGTCACACAGGCCCTACTTGCAATTCTTCCAAACAAGGAGCCAAAAAACGAGGTCAACACCTCTCAAAAACCATACCTGACACTACTGATAAGCCCTTGATTAAGGACAGAATGAGACATGAGCCGACTTTAGGCAAGGAAGCAGACAATAAGAGTTTCCCACACTAGAAAAGTAGGCACCCAGGCAACAGGGTGAGGTCGGAGAGGGGCTTAGGATCAGACAGACATAGATCCATACCCTGAGTCTGCCACTCTCCCGCTGTGTGGCCCTGGGAGAGTTATGTTCACTGGGTCC
>NW_012142412.1:4375146-4382809 GCF_000956105.1 Propithecus coquereli
AGAATCACTGAATGATGTGGGAAAACAAATTTTTTATAGCTAAAATTTTCTTATCAATCAGTATAGAGAGAAGGAAGCAGACTGCCCTGAGGTTTGAAGATATGTAAGATATATACAAATATATATGCATAAGCACAGACAGGCTTCCTTGGTAAGGAAGCTAGTGGCATCGTTAGGGAGGGATGAGTGTATACAGGTGGCAGGGCAGGCGACAGGGAGATGTGGTCAAGGGCCAAGGGTTAGGACCAATAAAAGCAGAGGAAAAAAAAAAAATCACACAACAGCAAGAACTTGAGGTTAGAAGACATTTCCTGACCGGGAACACGTACAAAAACTAGGAGCTTGTGACCAAAGGTACCCTTCCCTCATTAACATAGTAAAACTCACAGCCCCTAGCGCCATGACAGCTCAGGAGCCAGCCATACAAGCACTTTGTGTCCGTCATCACTCTGTCACACAGGCCCTACTTGCGATTCTTCCAAACAAGGAGCCAAAAAACCAGGCCAACACCTCTCAAAAACCATACCTGACACTACTGATAAGCCCTTGATTAAGGACAGAATGAGACATGAACCGACTTTAGGCAAGGAAGCAGACAATAAGAGTTTCCCACACTAGAAAAGTAGGCACCCAGGCAACAGGGTGAGGTTGGAGAGGGGCTTAGGATCAGACAGACATAGATCCATACCCTGAGTCTGCCACTCTCCCCGCTGTGTGGCCCTGGGAGAGTTATGTTCACTGGGTCCAAGACACCTCATCTGTGACACAGGCATAACATCTAACCTCATAAGTTTGTGGGGAAAAATAGATGAAATAACACACATGTGGTGCTTAGGAAAGTGACTTGCACACAGTAAATGACTCATCAGTGCTGGAGGAGTAGTTTGAAGACAAAGTAACTTTGCCTTCATCTATCAGGCTCTGGGCGAGGCATGGTGGCTCACATCTATAATCCCAGCACTTTGGGAGGCCAAGGCAGGAGGATTGCTTGAGGTCAGGAGTTCAAGACCAGCCTGAGCAAGAGTGAGATCCCATCTCTACAAAAAATAGAAAAATTAGCAGGGCATGGTGGTGTGCTCCTGTAGTCCCAGCTACTCAGGAGGCTGAGGCAGAAGCATGTCTTGAGCCCAGGAGTTTGAGGTTGCAGCGAGCTATGACAATGCCACTGCACTCTACTCGGGGTGCCAGAGTGAGACCCTGTCTCAAGAAAAAAATTGGAAAAAAAAAAAAATCAAGCTGTGGGTTAGATGGGGGCAGGGCATCTTTCTGACCAAAGAAGAAAATTGAACAAAAATGTGAGCTTTCCATTTCTGAGTCCACTCAAAGCACATACCCTGGTTTGGCGATAACTATTCACCTAATGATTACAACTACCTCCAGTAGGGCCTGAAGACCATCATCACACAGAAACTTCAACCAAAGACCCGACGCTTAAGGGAGGCCACTGTGGGGACAGAGGAGGATGGAGAAAGACAGGAAGAGCCAAGCTGAGAAGGTGACAAGCAGATTGAAGACATAACGAATGGGCCTGGTGGGCAGGCCACGAGAGGGTACGGACACACAGCCAGGAGGTGAGCTGTACACAGCAAGGCAGCCAGACAGCAGCAGAGGTGAAGCTGAGGGAGAGGAGAGAGAGAAAGAAGAAGTGGAGAGACCACAGGAAAAGAAAATAAAGAGGAATGTTTAATCAAAGACCTTACGTCTTCCTACCAGTGTCTATTTTGGACGCTAAGGAAAGAACCTAATTTAGGAATTTAAAAGAAATGATGGTCCAAGGGTATAAAATCTCAGACAGGAGGGATATATTTTTCCGAGTTCTGTTGCACAGCGTGGTGAGTATAGTTAATAATAGAGTATTGTATATTTCAAAATAGCTAGGAGACGAAATTTCAGATGTTCTCACCACAAACAATGTTAAGTCCTAAGGTGATGGCTATGTTTACTAGCTTGATTTAGTTATTCCACGTTGTGTTCATGAATCATAACATCACTTTGTACCCTCTAAATACCATCATAAATTGTCAGTTGACAATAAAAAATAAATTAATTTTACAAAAGCAAAAGAAAACACCCTCGTCTGATGGAGAATTGAGCGTGGGGCCACGCAGGTCTCCTCACCCCACGATCTGGTGTTGCCACCTGGCCAGTGTTTCTTGCTGACATTTCAAGATGTAATTTGAATTCTGCCCATAGATTTCCTTAATTACGGTTAGAATTTACAAACCACTCTGGCTTCTATACATCCCTCTAATTCAAACCACCTTATCTAATGCAACTGACACAAAGTCTTGACCATTTGTTTTATTTTATGCTCCACTTTGTAACTGAACTTTTTTGGGGCTGTGTGTGTGTAATCTTTTTGGTTTCGAATGCCATACCAATTTGTTTAGACAAAACTCTGCTAATTGTCAACATCCGAAGAGCAGAGGTCAAGTGTCTCTGAAGAACAGCACATGGCAGAAACTTGGATTTGACTCAAGCTCGTGTAGGGTGCTGCAGTCCCCCCTCCTGGACCTACTGTTTGCTTTCTTTACCATCCGTCGGATCTCTGCACACAGCCCGCTGCTGAGTGGCATCGCTTTGCACGGAATCAAGCTGGGTGCGGAGTGCTGCGTGCCTCATCTTCCTCACAAATACAAAGATAGGCGTTGAGAAATTACTCTCTAAAGGAAGGCAAGAACATGACGTCGAAGCCTACTGGCCCCTCTTGCTGAAACTTACATAACTCTTTAATTTGGGGATGTCTGCTTTTCTCGTCTCTAAGTAGGATAACACGCCTAAAAATAGGGAGCTACAATTAACCCAGAGGGAACGTTGTCGTTATTTAGGGACACGCTAGATAACACGGGTAGCACTAGCGGTAGCAGTAGCAACCCTCTTCTGCGTGTAAATATAGACAGCGCTACAGGGTGCTGCGGAAGAGAGAGGCGGAGAAAGGAAGGGAGGCACAGAGGAAAGGGAGGAAGGGAGAGGAGTGCTAGGACGTGGGGTACAGTTGCGAGTGCACGAGCTACTCTGCAGTGTGCCCAAGAGGACTTCGTGGAAGCATCTCTCTACTCCCTCTTCCAGAGGACAGGGCCCCTAGCACCCCAGCCCCTCCCAGCCGCCCTGCGGGCCAGGCCCCTCTCTCCTACCTCCCTTTCTAGTCCTTGGCATCTCCCATGTCGCTCCTCTAATTACACACTCTTCGGTGCATTTCTCCTTTATTCATTATAAATGCTCTCAAAAATAGCCGAAGTATATGAAGCCAAACAGTTGCCAATAAAAATAAGAAGATGACACTATTGACACAAGCTATGAAGCGCTATGGCCCACCTACCTGTGTGGCCACGGCAGCTACACCAGGTGGGTCAATTCATCCACCTTGTCACGCTCACCTTCCCGAAGGAATGCACGCCAGGCAGGCCGGGAGAGGGGACCTTACACAGATGGATCTTTCTGTCTAATCCTTCGAGTGCTTACCGTTTGATTCATTGGGTTGATTCATACAGTGGCTTTTGTCCAAACACTAAGGGCGGGAGAGCACAGAGGGGAACTTTATACCTGTTAATATCCCAAACATGGGAACAGAAGCCCTTGGTAGCAAAGGGCTTTACAGAATAATGGGTTAGGGCATGGGCCGGAGTGGGTGTGAATTACTGGCAAAATTACTTACAAGCTGTGTGACCTTAGGAGAAGTTACTTAACTTCTCTGAGATGTTTCCTTGCAATGAAATATGATCTCCAAGGTCGTGTCCAAACCTAAACTTTAAAGACTCTTAGCTAGAGCAGGCTAAATAACTGTTAGGGGGTAATTCTCCTATTTAAAAGAAAATGTAATTTAGTACTCCAAGGAGATATAGCCTTATGTGCTGAAAAAGAACAAGCTTTTTTTTGAATTTTTTGAAAGAACAAGTTACTACAATAGATGGCTCTCATCCTGGTGGAGATTTTCATTCACATCCACGTTTCCTGGGCTGGCCTGGGTCAATGTAGTGACGTCCCTCAGAGTTGTTATCGTCACTATTTAACATTTAAAGGACTCATCTTTGTTAGAAGTTGAAATCAAGATCATTTTTTCATCAGTCGGTTAGGTATACACAAATAAACATTTACCACCCTCCGAAAATTGTTTTGCTCAAATTCTGAACTGTCTACTTGATGTCAACATGGCAAAAGGATCTTTTTGCACTGAAAATGTTTCTGTTGCCTGGTTTTCAAACAGGACAACAAATGCCTGTAAGAACCGTGACCACGGGAGTGACCTGTTTGCGGAAGTTTGAAAAGCTGAATGTTTTTCAACACTTTTTATTCTTTCCTATGCCTGGAAGAAATACTTGGATGGAAAAATGGCTGTCATCTCAAGGCACTGGGGCTCAGTCGCCTGAGAGCTTTCTAGTCCTTTGATAGAGAACACCCGGGGTGGGTAGAGGTGCCTTTCCGTGGGGAGCCGGGCAGGTGAGCCTTTCTTGCTTGGTTGCTGGCTCATGAAATGAGCATCTCTGGGACGCTCTGAGGGCCAACCCTGGGCAACAGCAATGACGGTGAGACAACAGGAGAGTGAGCTTTGGGGCCACTGATCCCATATACGCCTGGTGTACGGAGCATTCTCTCCCATCCTTTTACAGAGCTCTAGATTTGCAAAGTATCGTTTATCCTAGTCACCCTACGAACTAAGCAAAATAAGAGTTATCTGTCTATTGTTCGGATAAAGAATCTGTCTTATCCACGGCCACATGGGGAGTAGCAGACCCAATCCTAGAACCCAGGTCTGACCCTAAGCCCGGTACCCACGTGTCAGATCACTTCACTTTCAGTGAGGGAGCTTTTGGGTGAAAATGTCGGCATCTCCTGAAACGCGTTTTTTTCTAGTCTTCCGCTCACACGCAGAGATGGCCCCCCAAGCTAAGCAAGGATTGCCGCCATCCATCTGTTGGTTCTAGAACCTATGATTGCTTGGTACAAGCCGGAGAAGCCAGTGCAATTTGGGAAGGAGCGTTTCCTAACGGGCTGGGGGGATTTGAACTCATACCGTGGCAGGGAGCTGTACTGGCGCTGAGCCTGCTGGAAGCTCTCGCGTTCCTCCTGTCGCTGCCGCTGCAGCTGCACCTCCACGGACACCGAGTGCCGGCCGCTCTGCGCCGCTGGCCTGGAGTTGGGCTGGAGGAGGAAAGTGCAAATCAGTAACCGGGAAGAACTACACAGATCACACAACTGCTCGACTCAGTCTCAACACTTACAAATCGACTTAGAAACATTTTGCAAATTCTGCGATTTTTTTTTTTTTGACAAAATCAAGTTTCTTTGAGAAAAGAGACCTATCACTGCTCTTAGAGCCCTAAATATTCAGTTGTCTTAAACTGTGATTTTTGGGTTTGGCATGTGGTTTAAGGTGAGAGATCAACCTTTCTAGTCTTAATAAGGTTCGGTCAACATCAACATTAGATATCAGTTTATGTTTTCTCTATATACAGCAAATGCAAGGAGAGTGAGGCTGCTCGTAAGACTAGAAAAAATTAATGACAAAAAATAAAAAAAAAAAATCTGCTACAATAATTCACAAAAGTAGGGCAGTCCAAGAGTACGCACTGGAAAGTTGGCTGTGTTGGTCAATTTTGGGGGTAGTTATATATTTCAGTGTCACAGTAGGATACAGTATAGCTAATTCCCCTTTTACTACAGGATGATAGTTAAATTTTGAGCCAAGATTAGTTTAAACTTGGCTCTATTAGCCATGGGTAGGTCTTCTCCAATCCACGGATGGTGGCCACACGGGGAACAGAAACGACTATCGAAAGGATAAACCTAAAAGCTAACAGCTACTTAAATTGGTTGTTAGGTAATGTATTTTATGTTAGTTATCAGGAAATAGCATTTTACCTGGGTTAGTCACCCCCTGTAGGAAATTTTCAGTCCTTCTGGCTAAATACTTTGGCCAGCAGGTCATCTGTGTATTGGTGCCTCTCACCCAAATCAGATTATTGAATACGCATGTTGAGCTGTGTCGATTAAGCCCCTGTGGATACGTCAACTTTGCACTGACAGTTGTCCACTGACCTCTAGATCTGGCCTTTTGAAACGAAAGTAGCTCTACTCAGAATAGACAATGATGCCTCTGACTCCACAAAACATCTAACAATGGGTTTATCATAGCATCAGTGGCAGGCACTCTTAAGTAATCCTTTCTGATGCCTGCTCACCTCTGCTTCCTTTTGTGTTACACAACATTGTTCAACAGGCATATTCTGAGTGAAGAATGTCTGTTAGAAACACGTTATTGACTTTCTTTTAGAGTTGAAAGCCAATGGCAGACTTTGGCCCTATCAAAATTTTCTAAAATAACAGAGCCTTAGCATTCATTGGAAGAGTTGTTAAGATAACACGGGGCCTTGTTACCTAAAGAATGGCTCTTAGGGTTGGTTTTTGTCTGAACAGAAATCAAGCATCATCTATTGTTCTCTTTCTGCCAAGCCAGCACTATCCTATTTGTCGATCGACAATAATGAGGCAATATATAGGACAAAAATTTCCAAGCATATGGGCATAGTCAGTGAGCATATTAAAAATATCCTGATACAAAAATAATGTGTGAGGAGATTAGGCTTTACAATACCCCAGTCTCTCCTAGTAGATGTTTATAACCACACTCATTGCAACAAATGTGTGTTCGGAGACCTGCTTCGCAACACCGTTCAAATAACACACCACTGGTGCCTTCAGCAAGAAAAACACTTCACCAAGTGAGTTCTGCTTATGCAAACAAAGTATCAACCAATTGTTCATCAACTATGTTAAAGACGACCGACATTTTCTTCCATGACACTTGCCGAGGATGGCCAAAAAGGAAACTGAACGGCTTTATTGTTCATGGCCAACCATGGGAAGTCTGGGACAAGCCACTGGACAGAGAGAAAGCAAAGTGAGAAAATACCACACAATTTCCTTTGCGCCCTCCAAGGAACCACATTTTTCTTTTCTTCTCACTCAGTAGAAGCTATATACATGTGTCAAGCAGTCTCGAAAGATCTGGCATTCTGCGGCAGGATTTAGTAACCAGCTTTTTAGACTCACGCTGTTCTGTGACACACTGCTTGCAGAGATGTGAAAGGAAAATGCAAGGTCTTGTAGAAATTTCAGGTGTATTTTTAAGTTATTTCTCCCGGAGGCCTGAAAATTTGATTCCGACAGGGAAAAAGAAAGTTGAAGGGCCTTTGTTTTTCTCAACTATGTGTTTTCTGACACTGTTCGCCTCAAACTTTATCCGCTGCAAACATCTACTTGGATCTTAATGAACTCCAGTAACGAAATTACCAGCATATGGGGCCTGAAAAACTCCAAATACATGAATGAGTTTGGTATCAGCAAACTGACATATTTCATGCTACCACGCTCGCTATTATGAAACATAAACATCAGCCTCACTGTTAATATTTTATCCCATTTCTCTTTTTAGAACATGCAAAAGGGTAGGTAATTAAAGAGAACCACCCTCATCTTTGAGATGAAACTTTAATGGGCCACCTATTTCCAGGAAGACTGCCTACATGACCAGCCCATAGCAACAATGAAAACAGTTCATCCTGGTTAAGTTTTACTCTTGGCCTGAATACAAAGCTACTTCTCTGATGCACAATTTCAATGAAGATCTCATAAAAATGTAAACTGTGGGAACAGTATTGGCAAT
>NW_012142412.1:4383991-4401189 GCF_000956105.1 Propithecus coquereli
GTGTGTAAGTATACGGAGGTGTAGACGTGTACATACACACATAGGTAATACTCTTAAAGATGATCATTTGGGGCAGGTTTTCTACTTAAATTATGAATAACAGAAATCTTCAAAATTTCACATGTCCAACGGCATATATAGAAAACAAGGAATAAAATACAAAATGTTCGTGTGCTTTGGATGAAAGCCAATGATAAAGATAATGATGACAGTATCAAAAATCCCTTTGAGATTTAAGAATCCTTATTTTAGCAATTCAAACATGCTGTAACCCTGATATGAATTCCATATTCTGATAAAAATGGCACTTTAAAGATTTGGTAGAGGACAGAAATAATTTTGATGCTGTTAAATCATGTAAAGAGTGTAAATTGTTTACTCTGTTAAAGTGACCATTGCTAATATTGATAATTATTTTCTATAGGAGACTTACGTACAACTTGTAATCAAAATAAAGGTAACTTTTGTCTACCTATCCTGCCTTCCCAGCCCTCTGCCCATGCCGCATCACACACTAGAGTTCTGTAACTGTTGATTGAACTCTTGTGCCTTCTGAATGTTGAAAAGCTTAATTGCTACTAAGGATGTGAGTCATGGTTGAAAAATTTGCAAAGCATACCCATTTTCCTCATAAAGTTTTTATAAATTCATGTTTCGTTCTTAACATAGTATTTGTCTTCATCTCATCTTTCCCACTGGTGCTTGGATCTATATATTTTTTCTGTCACTTTAAGCAACAGGTACACTGACAATGAAAGAGGCGCTCTGCAAAACAAGCCCGGTCCTCTAGTGTCAGGTGCTAATGGCAACCAAAGGCAGCTTCAGGAGTTCTCACCAACCTACCTAGGCTTTTGAGGGATGGCCCATGGGTCAGCGAGGCTTTGGCTGGGGGTGGCATGAGCTAAAAGAAAGGGATCTACATTTTTTTGAATCAAGGCATGGATGCCACTATGGGAAAATGACAGCAGATACCATTTAAGCCTTAACAAAGATGAAAACAAAAAGAAAACCACCATTTTCTCAAATTCCCCAGGCAAGGGGATGAATCTCGGGGAGCAGAGTGGCTGTGTACCGTGATGGGCTTGCCAATTAAAGCAGGCGGAACCCTTCGGGGGTAAGAGGACCTATTAAAAGTCTAAGAGAAGAAAACAGAAAAGAAAGGGCAGATTTTGTTATTTGTTTAAAAACAGCTAGGAAGCAAGGAAGCTTGGGGGAGAAGAGGATATTCACATCGCAGAGTGTCAATTTTCTACCTGAAGGACTAAACTACTTTAAGTCACTCCCAACCTGGCATGGAAAGGATTTAGCAAGACAGCTATTAAAGGCTCCATTATCCCATCCACCAGTCGTCTCAGCCAGCAAGTCTCCTTGTGGGCAACACTCAGGTATCTGCGAAGTTTTTACAGCATACTGTACTTATGTCTGCAGCCTGCAATTTAATTCTTTTAAAAGCAACAGTAAGTCCTGTCCGTCTCCGAGCTCTGTGATAATAACCCTAACCTCAGCTATTGTTCCATTATCTTAAAAAAGATTTAAAGCAACTTGCTGCTTTATTTATGTTGCACCTGGCACAACGTGAGGAAGAAGTTGCTTTTTTTTCCTTCTTCTCTTGCTCAACTTGGGAGAGAACTCACTTCAATTATGGAGCTAAGGAAATTTTCTGGGCCCGTGCTCATGTAAAGACCTTTTGTGCCACAGATCAGCTCCCTCAGGCCCAGACATTATTCTGAACAAAGGCCCAGGAACAGGTGCATTCCGTATTGCTAGAGTTTATAGAGAACATTTTCAAAATAGAGAAATTGAAAAGGGCTGCTTGGATGAATTTTTGCAGCATCTCACTCTGTATGTAAAGTAATTGGCTTGGATATTTTCTATATGACACATCTGGCTGCACTTTGTGTGTGGGCATTTCTAACAAGCGTGACAATTTCAACTAATATGGTCTAAGTTGTACACACAGCTTGAAGATGAGTTTGTGGGTTCCTTCAAACTGGAATGATTACAAACCGTTCCAATGAGTGAGATCATGGCCTCATCCTTTCCAAACACGGTGACCTTCCAAGGTCAGGATGCATATAGAAAGAGGAAAAAAAGACACACAAAGCTCATTCTGCAAAATGGATAATAAAAACCATAGACCAAACTCCATTTTGAACACCTGAGCAGCTCTTGCTAAGGTAATGATGAGAATTGGCATGAAAGTTAATACGGTAAGTAGAACTACAGTCACTTTAAGCTCATTTACATGATCAGTAAAATGGAGCAAGATGTCAATTGTCTGAAAATGAAAAAAAAAAAAGGAAAGAAAAGAAAAAGAAAAGGTCAACTTCTGACCCACAATTTAGGAAATTATTCTATTCCTAAGGCAATCAGCCTGTCATTCAAATAATTCCCAGCTCCGTCATTACAGGAAACGACACACAAAGCAAGTTGTCTGTCTAAAGCTGCTGTGGCATTTTGATATACAATAATGTGACCTATGACCTTCAGTAGTTGAGTTTCCAAATGTGCAAGATTTTCTCAAACATTTCCCCTAACACAATTGTTCACATTAAGTAGATAACGTAGAAATACATGCCAACATATTCACTGTCCCAATTCAAAAAATACCTTAGAAGAAACCAATAGATTTCAAATCATTTTCACTTCTCCAGGTGAAAAATCATCTAGAGCTATTGCTAAGGAGGAGGAAACATTCATTTAGCCTCAAACAAACCTGGAGATCTTGCATGCAGATACAATGCCATCGACCAGAAATCAATTCATCCATCTTGGTTCCCTGAGAAACGTTTCTTTGTTTCTCAAAGTTATATATTTAAAATATATTCCCGCTTCAAAGAGGGAATCTTTTAAGCCTTTCCTGATCACCCAGCACTGATCTGGGCCTTGCACCTCAGGGCTTCGCAACACTCCGTGCGTACCGCTAGCATGCCACGTCCACACAGTACCAGGTATTCCTTTACTTTTAGTAGCTCCACTGGAGAGTTCGAAGGGCATCCTTTCCTTCCCACCTTCATTCTCCTGCACCAAACACGATGACTGGAACACAGGAAGCACTCACCGAATTTGATGAATTAAAGAGTAAATGTTGGGAAAATGCTGGTTTGGAATCCACATTCCCACGGGAAGTCAGACAGCTGACACTGCTCCCCATGGCTGAGGACAGGGGATGACAAGTCCACGTGGGGTTTGCAGGGCTGGAACCGTGTGCCTGTGTGATAACCACTTCCAAACGCAGTGCTGTTTTCTCCCTCAGGTTGACACTGCGCTCGTGACTCTACTCAGCCCCTTTGTGCAAGTATACACAGCTGAGAATGTATTTACCACTCATCGCAAAAGAACCCTGCCTTAAGAAACCTAGTAGGAATAGATTGAGTCAATTATGCCAAACAATGTAAGTACGTTAACATCATTCTGTCGTGTTGCTACATGGGAGTGACTCAATTTACTTGATCGTCTATAAATATGAACTAAATACCTTAGAAAAAATATCATTAATAGGAATATTGTTGCAGAAGACAACTAGAGATTTTCTTGAATATTTGACCTGAGGAAGTTGTTGTGGAACTTCCCCGAGTCAGGCAAGAACTGATTTCATGGGGCATTTTTGCTCAATACCGGTCCCATATTGCTAATTGCCTGTGTTAAGGCCCCATGTTGCTCACCTGAACTAAGGTTCAAGCTGCAGTTGACCCTTGAACAGCACAGGTTTGAACTGCACGGGTCCACTTATGCACAGATTTTCTTCTGCCCCTACCACCCCTGAGACAGCAACTCCAAGCCCTCCTCTCCCTCCTCCTCCTCCTCCTCAGCCTATTCAACATGAAGACGACAAGGACGAAGTCCTTTATGATGATCCATTTCCACTTCATGAATAGTAAATATATTTTCTTTCTTATGATTTTCTTAATAACATTTTCTTTCTCTAGCTTACTTTATAGAAGGAATAAATAAATAAAACAGTATATAATGCATAGAACAAACAAAATATGTGTTAATCAACTGTTTATGTTATTGGTAAGGCTTCCGGTCAACAGTAGGCTATCAGTACAGTCGTTAAGTTTTGGGGGAGTCAAAAGTTACGTGCAGATTTTGACTGCACAGAGCTGAGGGTGGATGTCGGCCCCCCACATTGATCGAGGGTCAACTGTAGTAGTGCTTCTCCCATTTCTTCTTCTTTCATGCACAAAATTAATCTTCTTGAAACTCCAATTTGGTCACTAATCTCTTAATCAAAAACCTTTATAGGTTTCTTGCTTTATGTAGAGTAAATGATATCGAAGATGTTGGGTTTTAAGACCAAAAAGGACCTCAGAGATCATCTAGACTCTAGAAGGGCACTTCTCAACGTTGAACATGTTTCAGAATGACTTAGAGAGTCTGTTAAAATACAGATTCCTGGGCCCCACCCACAGAGGTTCAGATCTAGTGGGGTCGAGGCAGGACCCAAGAATGTGTCTGAGTTTCCAGGTGGTGCTGCAGGTGCTGTTCTGTGGACCACACTTTGAGAAGTTCTGACCTACAGCAGCAGGTGACTGGTTCCACGCAGGCCTCTCTACTCAACCAGAGGAGCTCTACCGGCATCTGCTCTGCACTCTCAGCTTCGTTTTATTATCAGGTCTTTCATTTTATCAAAGGGTCTAGTAACTGACACTTGTCATCTATTCTAATCTTCTTAGTTTACAAGTAAACTGAGGCCTGGAGAGCTGGGTCACCTACCTGGCTAGTGGGCCAGTGTTCTGTCCTGGAACCTTCCTTCCTCAAACTTCCAATCTAGCATCAAAGGCTCCTACTACATTTCTACCTTCCATCCCCACCCCCCCAACACAACCAACCTCTCAGTTCTACTTTAGCTGGGTAGTTAACCTTTCCCCAAATAACACAGGACCAGTTTTTTTTTTTAACTTGAAGTCTTTCCTAACATCAACTCTCCCAAATATCTTGCATAATTGCATTCCCAACACTTTGAACTGAACGCATCAGATGACAGACACTAATCACGGATGGCACACCTCGGACCTCAGCATCACACAGAACTGTGCCACCGCCAGGATCCTGGAGGCCCAAAAATACACTGCTTTGAACACACCCTCCTCATCTCGATAACCTGTAGACTTCTGACCACTCTTGCAGATTCTCGGGCTATCAGAATGATCCTTCCTGCGCTGTACTTGTTCCCTGCCCAGCCTGGGTGATGCTTCACCAGGACTTCAACACCTTCCTTTCCGTCTTTCCAACTTTCCATCTTCCATGTCTGTCTTGCCAACCCCCATTACAGAATTAACATATGAATTTGTTCTTTCTGTTCCCAGTCCTATGAGCATTGTTGGTGATGGTCGTATTAACGCGTCGATCGGACTTACTAATTCCCTGAGCTAGAGTTAGAATAAATAAGAAGCTTATTTATTCACCCCTAACTGACTCACTCTCAGGTTTCCCGAAGAGACTCTTCAAACTCCCCATCATGTTAAACCTCCAAACCTGCTCCGACACCTCCCTTCCCAGAAGTGCCATCATCTCTAGGGTGAAACGCAAGATCAGAATATGGGTCTGACGTTGAGAAAGCCATTCAAAGTTTTGTTCTAGAAAGATCACTCTGGTGGCTGTGTGGAGGACGGGTGAGAATAGGGGTGCAGAGAGATAAACGAGAGGGATTCAACAAATAGACAACGGGGATGAGGGAGATTAAAGGATCAGGAATTCCTAAACACTGTACTTTGTGCATTATAGACACAATAGACATGTGCTGAACGAATTTATTTGGGCTCTGCTTCTGAGAAAGAAATATCTATAGAAAATTATTAACTAATTCAAAAAAAATGCACAGTTGGGAGGAAGAATACTTTTGCCATGTCTTGTCGTAAGGCTGATGAGACCAATTATTATGCAATGGAAAGATGGTAGAACAAGATATAAAATGAAATTAGCAATGATGAAACTCAGATGGACATGAGGGAAAGGTCAAAATGTTAAAGGTCAAAGGAATTTGGCTCCATCTTGATGCATTTCATAGAGGACTGAGGTCATAGCTCAGTGGCCATTACTGCAGGGAAGCCATAGAATGGTTCGTTGTGCCCAAGAACCCAGTACTTACCCAGGGTTGTTCAAAGCTGTAGGTACGTCGCCGATCTTCTACGTCTTCATCCTGCTTTGCTTGCTGGAATTCTTGCCGCAGACGCTGTATCCGATCATGGTTGCTAGGAGTTGATCTGTTACTAAAAGAGAGATGGGGCAACAGTGAGCACCCTTCAGAAATATTACCTGGGAGCCGCAGCTGCTAGCAAAAAATGGCAACTTGCTGTGAAATGACGCTATGTACAAGAAAGTGAATTTTTAAAACAATATCTGGCCATTTTCAATATGATTTCATTGTGTTCTTAGGATTAAGGCTTATTGAAGTTTTTTCAGATATTCAAGAGAGTAAGCAGTATTTTTAGATATTACTTTTTTCACACTGTTCTTTAAATCCTCATCTCCTTTCTGTAATCTGGCAAGGTGCTGGCAGGGAAGTTTTCTTGGAAAGTCAGAAATACCAGGGTCCAGTCCCAGCTCTTCCACTTTCTTAGACTAAGGCACTTAACGCTTCTGAGCTGCAGTTTCTTTATATATGAAGTGGAGAAAATACTTTGACTCTAAATACCACACTTGTAATAAACAAGTGAGCTGACACTATAACACACAGCCTCACAAATGTGATTATTTTCATATCACCATTACATGAAGTTCCTAATATGAATCATCAAAAGTCTATAAACAACACATAACTCTCACAGCATAAACGAGAAGCATTTTTAAAATAGGTTCAGGTGGTAGTTTGATTTAACCAGTTAGTTAAATGATGTTGCCTTCTTTTTGTATAGTACTGAATTTTATCTTATGCTCACAAAAGAGCTTGTAGGGTAAGTGCAGAAGGTAGTATTTCATACACATTTATGAACCTAGAAACTGACACTTGCAGAAGTTAAGTGGCTTGTTTAAAGTCCCGCTCCAACCCTCATTTTGCTATGCCATGATATCCCTTAGGAAAACATGTATTGGACTCTAAAGCCCCTCCTTTGTAAAATCATACAAATTTTAAAAACAGTATCTGCAAGAGTCATAGAAATGGATGACCATTAAATCCCAAATGACTTCTGGTCTATTCCATTCGCTAAAGCACCAAGTTGCATCCTATCAGAAAAGCTATTCACGCCCATCAGGCATATACTGTCTCCCCAACCAGACTTGGGCACGAGAACCACGTGGACAAGAACCACGTCTTTATATTCTCATATATACCCTCCAAGCTGCTAGCAGAACGGGAAGCTGTAAAGCTATTAGGAAGACCAGGTCTCTTCATGGAAAGCATGTTGCCATGGTTACTCGGGGTATGTGAGTTCTGTCCGCTGAACCCCTCCTGGGTGACGTCATTTGAGAGAGGTAGCTTGGAAAGAGAAACTCTACCAGACTAGAGTGCATAAAACTCTCACACAGACGTATGCCTACATACAATTCTACGTATTTTAAAGAATTCCAAAGGTTTCAACATCTCAGACTGAAAATATTCACGTGTGGGACCACAAGATTAACATCTTCTAAGCATATGGGATAGTCTTTCATCATTTAATCTATTGGGAGGGGTCCCCATCACCTTCTTGTTTCCATCAATTTCACTAGAGCTTCTAGAATATCAATACATTCAATTTGATTATTTTCTCAGTCCATGAAAGCTTGCCCTCCCTTTGTTTTCTTCTGACAAATCCTTTGAATTGATCAGCCTGTGAACATTAAAGGCGAACAGGTGTCTGTAAAATGTGCTGCCCGACAACGCTGGGCTTCAGTCCAGGTTGGGTACAGCTTCAAAACTCCCCTCCATCCTTTTGACGTGGGCAGCTTGTTGTTCCCACCGGCTTTCAAAATGTATATTGTGCCAACACATACATTTTCAGTCACGGCAGCCCACTGTAATGGCAGATCTACAAAGCCCCTTACTTATGCTGTATGCAAAACTGTGACGGTGTAGGCACAAGGATGGTTCGATTCATAACACAAAGAGATAGGAAGGTGAGCAATCGTTAACCCCATGGTCATTGCCATGTTTCCAGCTGTGTTTTTGTTCTTGGCATACTTCAGAGCTTTTAACATGAAGATTGTAGCAGGCTTGACCAACAAAGTGTTTTACAAGTCTAAACAGAAGTACGAGGGCTGTCTGGAAAATGTCTAGCCACGGAACTGTTCTCGTTATATTAACAATGGCTGGATACTTTCCGGACAGTCCTCATATTTCTCTATTATTTGCAACATAAGAGAGTTTTAAGCCCACAATTATTAGGTTCATGAAATCCAAACCATTGATGAAAACTGACCTCCTATACTATTTGTGATTAACTGAAAGTCCATTCTCTCAACAAAGAAAGTTGACCCAGTGTCCATCATTTTAAATTCTGGTGCCCTTGAGGTCGTCCACAGTAAAAGACAAGTGGTGGAAGTCACTTCTGCTCTTATTTCCAAATCTGGACAGCGAGCGAGACCATTGTTTTACCCTCTTGTCCTTTGCTCTCTTTCTCCCAGTGCTCTAGAGACAGCTGCCTGACTTGTCGAACGGGTTGAAAAACAGGCTGCCATGGTTGGCATCATTGATCATGGCCTCCCAAAGACTGGAAGACCATCAAGCGTCCTTGGGGAACAACAGTTGGCAGTCTGAAGGTGAAGTCCTGGCTTTAGGAAACGAAACCATTGCAACTGCTCAGTTCTGTTTCTCGGGCCAGTCCATAACGAGCCAATAATTCAAAGTAGGATTTATAAAGTTCTTGGTCAGCTCTTCTGCCAAGAAAGCTAAAGGAAATTTTAAATATTCATTAGCAATCGTGACTAATCCCTGCACATCCCAATCAACTTATATACTGCCAACTTAAAGCTGCTCTTTATTTTTATTTTTTTGAGGAATATACTAGCAACACCCCTAAGTTGATCAGATGGATGAATGAGACAACAAAACTCTTAATGAGTAGTCAGCAAATCTGATTTACAGAAAATCTGCATGAGTGGGATCTACACAGGGATGGTGAGAGGAATGACAGAGATGCTTTTTGTGTAAAAAGAAAAAAAAATCCACACAGACAGACACAAGACAGTGTTAGTCCAATACAAATACTTAGCCTCTCCTTATACATTGGTTTTTGCAGCCCAACTAGAACTTTCTTTCATGTTTTAAATGAAGAATGTTGTTTTGGGTTCAGTAATGATCTGGGGGTTTTGTCACAGGGTAAGGAAGGATACCCTGGACCACACACTACAGAGATTCCTAACCCAGGGTGCACAGAACAATATGACCCTGGATTATAGGGAATTCAGATCTTTCCCATCCATAATTGCCCTGGGGACGGTAGCCTCTCCTGTCAGAGGCAGAATGCACGGTGTGTGTGCCAAAGTTCCAAACCTTCAGATTGGATACTGCCATGTGCCTCCTAAATGTAGCTGAAAATATCCATTCATGCAAAAGGCAGCGATGAGACTATTTGCTCCAGGTAAGCACTGGAACCCATCTCAAACCTGTGCCCCATAAACGTGCAAATCCAGCCACCTCCCAAGGTACAGTGAGAGAGAACAGGAACTTTCCAACAGTGCTTCTCACCTATATGCACAGTGTGTATGAGAACCATCCAGAGAGCTTGTTAAAATAATGCTGATTGCCAAGGCTCACCTTGAGGTATCCTGATTCAGTCCGTCTAGTGCAGGGCCCAGCAATCTGTATGTATAATACTTTATTCAGAAGGTACTGCAGGTACGGACATGTTGAAGACGATGCACGCAGGTTTCATAGTTGGGCAAATCCCAATGCCTATATGGCAAGTAACTAAAGAACAAAGGAGACCCCCCCGCTTTAGAAGCACCTACGTACGTTCTGTGACAAAGAGGGCTGAAGAGGCTTGGTCGAGTCCGGGAGGCCCTTGGTTCCAGTAGACTGTTGCCTTGAAGGGATACAGGCCGGGGACTGCCTTCCAATTTTTTTTTTTTTTAAAGGGAAATCAGAAATACAGTTATCCCCCGCAAATTTAAAATGCTAACTCATTGTAGCTTTTAAATTCTAGGTAAGCCAAACAAAACAGGTCTGTTGGTGGCTAGCTTGCAACCTCGACTCCATGTTCTGCAGATGATGCCTATTTTATATGTCACTTCTCTGGGCTGTTTACTTTCAGATTTCACACCAAGATTAGGCCAGTGGTCCCCTCCTCATAGTCCCAAGAAACAAATTTCAAAAGATTGACAACTGAGCATCATTCATAGTGTCTTCCCTCTCCTAAATTGTCTGCTCCTTCCAATCTCAACCTAGATATACTTCCTTACAGGCCTGAGGTCTGACCTATCTTTTCAGAGGCACGTATGCTAAGAGAGAGAGGCATTTGTGATGTGACCGATTAATTCTTTAAGGATTAAAAATACTTGAACATTTGCATTTTTAATTATGCACAAGAAATCTGGAAACCTGGAAGAGATTAGCTGTAAGATCCAGAATTCAATGGAAGGGAAAATTAATCATTCATTTTTTTAAATAAGGAGGTACCATCTTGGTACACACTATCCTTCCCATGGAAGGAAGGAAAAAACAAAAGGAAGAGAGAAGGTGGGCAGAAGGGAGGAGACGAGTTGTGGCAGGCTCTCCGCGTTGCTCAGAAGGGGGAGATGATCATAAACTCTGGTAGAAGAGAGGCAGCCAAAGAGGGAAGGAAGATAAATTTCCTCATATTTTTCTTTCTTTAATACGCTGTTCATTTCTGTCCATTTTTCTAAATTCTACAAGTCAGTCCGAGAAATCGAATTCCACTTCCTTGAAGCCTTTCCTAACTACTCCAGCCCACATTCATCTCTTCTTTTCAATCCGTCTCTAACTGTCCTCTGTCCCAAATACTGCCTTACAGTGTTTTCCAGAACTTGCATGTGGATGGGGTTTTCTGTCTTAAGTTTGTGCCTTCATCACAGCCATTTAACATGTGTATATCTTGTATGTCACCTGCCTGTGGCGCAGTAAATTGTTCAGCAGCTATTTGTGATGAATAGACTGAAGGTGGCCTTCTGGTGTCCGTACCTTTTGCAATCCCCTACCCTTAAGTGTGGACAGTACCCACCCTTGCTTCTAACCAACGCAATGCGGAAACAGTCGTGCAATGTCTGTGATTACATTTATGCCATTACATAAGGACATGGTGTCCATCTTGCCTGTCTTTGTCTCTCCCCTTGCTGGTTTTGAAGCAGCAAGGTGTCATGAATCCCACAGCTGCATGGAACAGAACGCTGCCAACAAGACCTGGGAAACTGATACTTCTCTAGTGAAGCCTCCATGTGAGACCCTAGCCCAGCTGACACCTGGATTGCACCCCGAGGAAACCCTGAGCCGAGGACCCAGCTAAGCCATGCCTGGACTCCAGACCCACAGAAACCGTGAGATAGTAACTGTGTTGTTTTAAGCTGCTGAGTTTGTGCTAAATTGTTACGCAGCAAATGGAAACTATTATAATACCCTATTGATGCTGGCCTTGGCCGTGTGACTTATGTTGGCCAACAGGATGTCACTGGATGCGATGCAAAAGGAACCTGAAATATGACTGCATGGTGGGTGTGCTCTCCTGTGTTCCTGATTTCTACCATGACAAGAACATGCCTGCAGTTGAAGAGACATGTGGAACAGATCTGGTCCCAACCTACAGCTTAAAATCAAGCCCAACAGAGTCCAGCCTAGATCAGCCAATCCCCTGCCTGTCTACAGATGTGTGAGCAAAAAAATAGATGCTTATTATTTGATGCCACTGTGTTTTTAGGTGGTTTGTTATGCAACAACTTCACAGGAACAGATAAACTCTCTAAACCTTCCTCCTTAGAACCCACCACCATATCACCTTAAACAGTGTCATGGGGGCTCTACATACTTTTTAAACTCAACGAAATAAAGTAGCCTCGAAGCACATAGGCCCTGCCCACAAATGGAACCAAATAAAATATTGCCTGTTGCAAAAAGCACATTGGTTAGAAGAATGGCATAAAATACAGGCGCTGCATTTTACAAGTGAGTTTTACCACTATCCTTCATAGGGTTAGTTACTGCAAAGTTCTGGTTTCTGAGAAAAATTGCACGACGTAAATACTGTTGCAGAAGATGTAACTGAAAAATGCTCACTGCCAGATCTTAATACATGAAACCAATCAAATGTTCTTCCCACTGAAACAGCAGTATATAGTTGAGAATGCCACTTAGAAATCTATCCAATTGCTTAGGGTGAATCCTGTTATCAACCCCACCGTTGCTGCATCTAAAACATGCTGTTCGTGCTCTGTGATCTCGGAGCACAGCCTCGTGAGGCCAGGGCTGAATGCGGGTGCTTTCCCGGAGCATGGTGAAAATATACCTGCCAACCAGGTGATTCGGTAAAACTGAACATGAGGGCTCATTCCTAGTTTCTTTTCCTGGCAAAGACTGATGACCTGCTGGGATCTGGGTTAAACAAGTCACAAAAAGATAGCCCTGGTTAAAATTTGCTCTACTTAGTATGCCAGGGGTCAAGGACTTAACAGATGCCCTTCAAATCCCCAATTTACAAAAGAATAGGTGTATAGGAAAGATTTTCGTTAACCGTATCAGCTTGTATCTTTGGCCATTTCATTTTTGCTATCTACTTCTCAACCCTAACCATTTACTTTTTCGCCTAAGTACAAAATTCTATTCCAAAAGGTAGTGAATTTCACACCTGCACTTGGCATCTAATTACCAGGGATACAAAAGGGGCATTATTCTTTTTCCCAATTAAAAAAAAAATTCAAAAAAGTCAATCTCTAAATTGTATCCGAGATCCTGGAAATAATGCAATATCACACTCAAAAAAGTTTTATACTATGGATATATTTCCATCGCTCCAACAGGTATCCCATGCACACATCACAGGTGGAAAGACGCACTAGAGTTCTGCTAACTGCCAGCTTCTCTGCTTAAGGAGCTCTTTATTTCCCTCCACCTGCTAGCATTCAAAGTCCTGCGACTTCTGAAACATCATTACGCTCCGCATCCTAGCACACTGAAGATAGCAGGTTAAAGCTTCCAAGACTCAATTCATTGACACTTGTAGATCCTATTTTCTAGAACCCTGACTTTTCAAAGGCTTGATGAGGTCCTTAGGGAATGACTCAACCTTCACAGGGGGTTCCTATATTTCAGTCCCCTTTATTTAGGGAAAATTTCTCTCTTTACGGACTTCCTTTGTAGCTACACAAATGGAGGGGCTAAAAGATCCAGTCCATTATTTAAAAAGCTCACCCTCCAAGAATACTATTTCATTTTCAATGGAGAAAATTTAGAGCACCTTTTTCTTCTTTGCTCAATTACTAATTCTTCTTGCCTCTTGGAAAAGGAAAAGCTGTTAGTCCCTTTATTTGTAGCAATGGCGAGTCAAAAATTCAGCTACTTCGTGGAGGCCACTTAAAGTAGACACGAGGACTGGAGTGGGCAAAAAGTGACTTCGGGGGAAACAGATGTAGGGCAGACCTGTCACGCAGCCTTAGTAACAGGCAGCCGGCAATGACCACCCGCGTCTCAGATCATTAAGCAATGTCTTACTGTGATGTCATGCACGGATGTACAGAGTTGTAATCCTTTCAAAACAGACAGATTGTCAGCATGATAAAGTGGATACAAACAAGTTTCTGAACAGGGATGACTAAAACGTTTGCGGGGGGAGAAATGTCACTGAACAAAATAGGATCTTCACATATAGTAGTAACAGTCATCAGCTGTCGGGCAGGTGGGAGGGGGGAAGAGGGGATGGGTATATTCACACCTAATGGGTGCGGTGTGCACCGTCTGGGGGATGGACATGCTTGAAGCTCTGACTCGGGTGGGGCAAAGGCAATATACGTAACCTAAACATTTGTACCCCCATAATATGCTGAAATAAAAAATAAATAAATAAAACGGGATCCTGGGACGCACAACTACCAGGAACTGCCACTGCTCAAGAGAGTACAGGTAAACAACCTTCTTCCCACTTAGCTCTTTTTCTATACTGATTAGCAATTCCATAAAATATTCTGATCTGCAGATAAATAGTTCTAATCTACAGATGTCAGAACTGAGTTCTTAATTGCCGTAAATTAGTGAGCAAACACAGGTTTCTCATTAAACCCATTACACCCTGTATGTTAAAATGGAATGCTTGTCGTTTGTTTTTTTTTTTCCTCCTGGCATTCACATCAGCAGCATTCTTGGTAAAAATCGAAGTATAAATAGTGAAACAGAAAGACATGGTCAGGGTATGTGTGGCAGGTTCCTGTCCCTTGAAGGTGTTTTTATTCTTGGGGGGAAAAATCTTTAAATGGCAATGAATTTGTTGCCTGGATTTTAATGACGAGTTCTATTGTGGCCCCATCTTTGCTTTCTCAAGAGTAAAGTGGTGTCAGACCTCTGTGAAAGGTTTTGCTTCTCTTAGAGGAAAGAAACACTTCCTCCCATCACGCCTGTTCAAAGCATACGGTTTGCCTCCTGTTAACGGTATCACCTGTACAGGTGAAGATGCATGAAGTGCAAACTTAAAAGGGAAAGGAAGGAATAGACTAAAATGCCATGGAAAAGCAAACTCTACACTTTCAAATTAGGTAGGCATCAGATCAAGCTTGCTGAGACTGGGGGCTTTCCACTCTGGCTCTAACTTTTAGGCTGGAAGATTTATGAGGAATGGGGGGGAGACAGGGAGGGTTAAACCAAGAAATGTATCAATTACCAAACTACAAATAAAAATAGCTCCTCTGCACAAGCTTCATTAAGTTTTATCAGCAAGTATCTTGGGGTTTTACACTCAAACCTCAGGTCATAAATTCACGGTACATCCTCCATATGTTCCCCCAACACCTGAATTCAATTTCTCTTCTGGTTGTGAACGAGGAGTGTGGTGCCCAAATTAATTATGCATGCAAAGTTACTTTCTAACAAGGCCAGCTATTTTTTGTGATGCTGAAAGGTATTTATAACATCTGAAATTTGGGGAGAGCTCTTTATGCAATCTTAGCACTTTTATACTGGTCTGTAAAGTCTGAATTCACTCTTCTGAATTCGAACATTGAAAACAAATTATAGTCGGTAAATATTGTGTTATAATGTTTGTCTTTTTCTAAAGATATTCGCAGACATTTATGACATGGAAAAAACTGTCTTCGTTGTTGACTTTGAGGTTTTTAGATAAATATTTCTGTGGTTCTGTACAAATCACCTTGAATTGCAGAGAAAGTCTAAGGCTAAGTGGCTCTATTTATATATGTCCATGTGTACATGTGAAATTAGCTACTTAGGAAATATCATGTCATTTTTAGTTTATTTTCACAGTTTTACTCATCATCTGTAATATAAAAAGAATTATGAGAAACTTATGCAAATCCCAAAGGCACTCACTTTGCTCAGCTGATAAAATTCATTTCCAGATTCTGACACCCATGATTTGTTGTCCATTTTACACCAATTTCGGTGTCATAAATCAAAACAAATTAAAAACACACAGCTACGTTCTCTGGGTTAAAAAGGTGGTCGCCAAAGCTGTTAATCCTGCATTCGCTTCTGATGTGATAGTTCCAGTTCTCTGGGTGCTTTATGGATCACAGGGAGGTCACCTCTCCATCAGAAAGCCTCAGGACGCGATCTTACTCCGGGTCCCTCTGTGGTCATTGAGTAACAAACAGGCCTATCATTTTATAAGCAACAAAATCTCAGGAATGCACCCCTCGCCCCATTTTATTACTATCATCACTCTTCCTTATTAGCTTGTCACTGGTCCCAGGCAGGAGTGAGAAAAATCTTTAGTTTTACTTTTCGAAGGGAATTCCTCCAGCTATAGAGGACACACACGTGCACACACATACATAATTTCAAGACCCAACAATAAATATATACAAAAAAGCCCCAGGTAGCTGTTCCTGACAAGTGTTGCAGAAATAATCCAAGCTGGTTTCTACTAAAACGGATTGCTAAATCTACAGTGCAGTCAGACCTCCGAGGAGGCACTTGCTTAAAAGTCGGCGCAAAAGTCGTATTTTTTAGCAAGTTTTTAAAAATTATCAATGGAAAGCTAATTATTGAAGTTTTTGTTTAAGGAAACATGGTCTAATAAAACTTTTTAAACAAATGACCTTTGAATATTGCGAAACTGTGTGCGAGAGCCCAAAACTTCAGAGATGGCAAGGACCAGACTGGACCTCCTCTGGTCCCTGGGAGGGTTATAGCAAAGGGCAGAGGCAGAGTTCTGTGTCTCTCGCGGCTCCTGACTTCCCGGCAGGCAACCCTGCATAGCTTTAAGCAAGAATAGGACGGAGAATGTGTTCCAGGTATACCCAGGAATTTCAATGCATTTTTAGAAAATAAAACACTATTGCCTATAAGAAACCACATATGTCATTTTTCTTTGCACAACATAAGAAGTTGTTTATAAGAAGCAGTTATAACCTGGGGTTAACACCCACAGTGCACGTATTTTTCATAGATCGTGTGATTTCCTTGAATTCTTTAATAAATGGCAAGGATATGTTAGGCATTCTAAGGGGTTAGAGAGTTGAAGACAGTTTATGGATAATATTTTTTATCCAATAAAACCGCTGGGGATACAAAGATTAGCCAGTTGTGACCCACAGTTAAAATCTGTGTTTGAAACTGAAATATACATTTAAGTGTCTAAACAAAAAACAAACAGGATTCAGTGTCATAGGTGAAACTCTTGACAAACTGAAATAAGAGTGAAAATCAGGAATACATTGTAAAATTTTGAAATAAAAAGGGAATGGAAATTAAACGACAAAACCTGATGGGTTTTGATGACAAAATAAAATGATTATCATGTTCTTTTTCATATTAGAGAGATTTTATCATACAAGCATAGGAACTAATTATAGAACCATTATTTTAATTCTTTAATCATGAAATGATTACACAGAATCCAAGGCTAGCATTTTCTTTGTTTTTGCATTCTCTGTCTTTAATGACAACATAATTGCAAAAGACAAAACTAAGCTATGTTTTTTTTTAAAGAAAAAAAAATCCCAATGCAATGTAGTGCTTAATTCCAAATCATGTCATAACTCTAAATACTGGCTAAATTCTATAGGTTTTCCTGAAATGACTCAGAATAGAAAGTAATACAACAGGAGATACAGTGCCTTTAAGTTTCATAAGAAGCTAACTCTGGAACACCTTTGAG
>NW_012142412.1:4402764-4403857 GCF_000956105.1 Propithecus coquereli
GAAGGTGTTGCTCCATTATCTTCTAGCTTACAGTGTTACTATGTAGAAATTTGATGATATTCTGATTCCCAATACTTTATCATATACTTTTTGTTAAAAACAGGATCTTCTGTTTATGGTATTCTAAAACTTCACAATGCTGTCCCCTTTTAAAAACTGATTTTGCTGGGCACTACATGATTATCAATCTAGAATAATTAGTTTTTCAGTTCTGGAAAAATTTCTTGTGTTATTTCTCTAATAATCTCTCCACCATTCTCTCTGTTCCCTGTTTCTAGAAAGTGTATTAGTTATACGCTGCATCTCCCAGAATGAACATTTAAGTTTCTTTCCCTTTCTTTCTGACTATACTGCTTTGTCCTGAATCTCATGTTTTATTTTTGGGGAAATTTCTCAACCTTATCTACCAAGCCTTCTATTGTATATCTTAATACTGATATTGTATTTATTATTTTCCAACAGTTCATTCTTATTTTCTCAATAATCCTTTCTAATACCTTCCCATTCATGTTTGGTGACTGCAGTATCTTTTCTTATTTCATAGCAGATATTCTTTATAATTCTTTAAAATTTTTCTCTTCTCCTTCCTATACTTTATGGTCCTTCCAAGTTCTTTAAAAAAAATAAGTTTGTTGCTTTGGAGTCTGTCTTCCATAATTAAGGCTTTCCTCAAATGTTTGATATGCTTGCCTGTCCTTATATATTAAGAGTGAAACACTAGATACCAGATTAGTCACCGTGTGCCTCAGTGGGCTTTATGGAATGCTGGACAGGAAGGCTGAACACAGAGCCACTTTTTTGGTTGGAAATTCTCAAGTCAGTATATGAGGGTTCCTTTTCTCAGGCAATTCAGTTTCTTCAGGGGACAAAACAACAGTCTTTGTCCTGGGGTGCATAAACTTGGTTCTTGACATCCTAGTGTCAGCCTATCATCATATATTATAATAAAGAGATGCATCCACTTTCATAAAAAAAAAGAGTTAATATTTCTGTTTCTTATTCTTTTCGTTGTTTTGGAGTGATTTTCAAGAGGAAGAGGAAAAGAAACGTCTTTATTCTCTATGTTAAAAGTGGAGTTTCTTATTTGTGTTAT
>NW_012142412.1:4404222-4405320 GCF_000956105.1 Propithecus coquereli
TAGCTAAATTATTATAGGAGAAAAACACAGTGTGATCACATTGGTTTGGAATTATTGATACTACAAAATGGCTTGCATCATTCTTTTGTAAATCATACTTTTTCTAAGTAATACTTACATGCATATAGTTTATATTTTAAAAGTCTAAAGGCTTCAAAGAATCTCCCGCTTCATCACATCTCATCTTGCTGACCTCTCAATCCCATGACAGACTTTCAAGATGTTTAGCTGTTTCCTAGGATACTTCTGTTTTACTCAACCTGAGATACTCAGTATAGGTCAACCATAATTCCCGGTTTGGGATACACTCTCACCAATAATTCTTCCAGGGCTTACTTTCTTTCATTTAGTTGGTGAAAATGAAATTTTGGTAACAGATAAATGATACTAAATTATTTTTATTTTAATAATGACATTTAAAATTTCATTTTAATACTATATTTGATACTATCAAATGCAAATTATCAATATGAATCCATGACACAAATGAAAGCTAGGGATTTAACAATAATCCATATCTAGCCAAATTCCTTTGGTATTTATGTATTTTTGAATAATATGTTTACACTGCTATCTCCTGATTCATTAATGTCAAACAGATCTGTTGACTTCCTCTGAAGGTAGGGGAAGCATTAGCTCTCTTATACTGCAATCCCAATCCCCATCTTCTACATCTTCCCAAAATAGTTACAGCACAACTTAGCTGAAAATGATTTTTTAGTATTTATGTTATTTATATAAACATTGTTCACTGCTAATTCAAGTGGGGCACTGGGGTTGCATTTTTTTTCTTCTATGACATTCTTGATTTTTCTTTTGCTTAGTTTTTTTAGAGCCTGTCTCTAATTTTTCCCGCACTATACAGCCTTTCAATATAAATTTCCACAAGATCAATCCTGATTTTTTTTCTAGGAGCCCTCTAACCTCAAGAGCTCTTACCACATTCTCCAGTCTGGACTGATTGCTCCTTAGTTCTGCACAGCAGAAGTCCTGGGGTATGTGTGTGTGGTGTTATTAGGGCACATATTCTATAGCTTCCCATAAGGGGGTATATTAGCAGTAAAATATTTTGTGTATTTACGTGCTTAAAATAAAATT
>NW_012142412.1:4408675-4433419 GCF_000956105.1 Propithecus coquereli
GAAGACTCAGTAAGGAAGGGGTAGTGCCAGCTTCTACCTGAGGACAGAGGAGAAAAGAATGGAGCAAAGCATCTGTTAAAACTCAGCATGATCCTTTACAAACAGATTGTAACACTGCCTTTCCTGTATTTTATACTTTCGACTGATGTCCAAGTACTGGTGTGTAGGGAAACTAAGCCAAGACCAAATGGAACTCATTATGTGTTCAGTAGGATCAGAAGCCCAGAATAAATATAGAGAGATCCTGACAAAGACATTGATATAAAGTAGGCATAGGCATAGACTTAGACATAAATATCAGCAGTTTTTTAACCTGTCACTTACACTAAAGAACCACTTTGGGAATTCTTTTCTTGAGTTGCAAAAGAAAGATTTAGAAAACATATACTGAAATATTACCCACGTTCCCCACAAGCCAACCACCTGACATGAAGCCACATTAAGACTCAGAAGTCACAGGCCTCTGCAGATATCATTTTGTTTTGTCTTTTCTCATATTGTAATGTCTCTATAGACTGGCGCTGATATTGTTTCGTTTTGATACCATAATGGTGTCTCCATGGATTTTGGCTGACATTTTGTTTTGACATTATGTTACAATAGACCTCCGCTGACATTTCGTTTTGTCACTGCAACATTGTTTCTATAGGTTTCTGCTACATTATTTTGTTTTGACATTAAAATGCCATCTCCGTGGTCTTGGCACGATGTTATCTAGGGAACTTTTTAAGGAAGCATGAGGTCCAGGGACTAGATGGAAAAATGGCACCCTGCAGAACTGGAGCATTTAATAAACTTGAAGATGTTTTGGATAAACACAAATTTATATGACATTTAATATAAGATTTGAAACATTGTTCCCACCCAGTCCTATGGTTTCTTACAATATGGATTCAGTTAAGGTGCTAATTCTCTGCCTTTCCAATAAAAGGAGACCCTACCATCTCTTTTACATGTCAAAAACGTCAGAAAATTAATCCTCTGTCACCAGAATCAAATTTTTTTTTTAAATGAATATGGTCTGGGTTTTTTGTGTTTCAAAACTATAAGAAGTATTTCTGAAGTAAACAATTACCACTTTTCATAATTGTTGAATTTAAGAAACCATTGATGATGTCACATTTTGGGAATCTCTAACAAAGAAAGAAAATGTGGCCAACTGAAATGCCATTGATGGTAAGAAGCATCTTGATATTTGAGATTTTAGTTGTGAAAAAATGTCAATCTTAAAAACTGTTTTAAAATGGTGGTGGTATGTATGGTATTGATAAAAATCAACATTATTAAAAACAGCAAAACTTTGATGATAGCTTGAGTATTTTTAAAATAAATGATAGAATAGAAACATGAATCTTAAACTGATTTTGCAGTTTTAGGTAGAAATCATTTGGTAGATACCCCGAGAGGGCTGTGAAACAGACTTCTCCCTTTCTTGGTAGTCTCTCCTTCTTGCATTTACAAAATTCTCTATGAACACTTTTCTATCCACAATAATACCAAGAATATTGACCTCTAAAGCTGCATACTTCTAGATTCTATTAGCCTCAATTCCCAGGAAAATCATTACAATATAATGGTATATCTTCAGCTTTAGCCAAAAGCCAAAATGACAAAAGGTCATAATGTGAACATTTCTGTGTTTTTTGCAAGCCTATATTCAAAAATGTTATTTGATTTGTTATATAATTTTTCTTCTATAAAGTATGTATGTGAACGTATTACTGCTAAAACTATAGCCAGAGAAAGCCTTGCTACAGATGATCTTATATATTTCCATTCACCACACAAAGGATTGATCACAAGAAAATTCATGAATCTTACAGAACCCTTCATTTGAAAACGGTTACTTTGTTACAGACTTTCCCTTCCTTCGCAAGTGGATATATTAAAAAAATCCTCCTAGAATTTAATGCTAGTGAAAGAATTCTCCAGATAAACTCATATATTTTCTTTTATCACAGATGAAGCATTTCATGTTGTCCTTTTTGCCTCGGCTGCCAGGAAACTCTGAGATCAATTTAACATCCAATTATAATTACTCACTCGTACCAATTTCCTCATATATATATATATATTTTTATCATTTTTGTATCCTTTTAAACTCCATTTTAATAGTTATTTTTAAAAGCTGCTTCAAATAATTCTGTGAGCTGAGATGGTCATAATTCATACTCCTAGAGGATCACAGTGACCACTCTGTTAAGTATGGAATATAAAGCCTGAGTTTCTTTTCCTATGTTGAGTAATTTCTTCTGATTCTTCTAACAGAAATAATATTTGGCTTCATGCATATGTGAATAATATGAGATGAGGTATAAGTAAGCATTTAATCCAGTGCTGGGCACAGAACAGGCACTTGACAGACACTCAGTACCATGAAGAACAATGACATCTAGGTAGAGACACACAATGGGTTGTTACAGATGCAAGCCTGCAGTTCAGGAGAGAAGTAAAACTGAAGATACAGCTTTAATGGTCATCGACATAGATACAGGTGTAACTGAAGCCATGGGAGTGGATGAGGTCACAGGGAGAGAACACAGAGAAGGGCAAGAGGGCTGGGGACATACGATAAATCCAACCAACACTCTGCTAAGGAGAGGACTGTTTTGACCTTTCGCAGCAGTTGTATCACATGAACAGAAAAGCCAAAAGGAAGGCTGGGTTGCTCATGAGGTGGGGATCCTATGGGATATAAAAACACGCGAGGTTTGAGAGCAAGCAGCGTGCGAGATGACTTGCAGGGCTCTGCTGCAAAAGGCCTGTTGCAGGAGCAGCTGGGAGGCCCAAACCCAAAACTCTGCTCCCTCCAGGCTGGGCCTACGGCTTGGGGTACCTGGGCCGTGGCAGGTGGCACCTGCTCAGCTGGTGGAGAGAAGAGAATCCTTAAGGGCCATCAATCCAATTCCCTCCGTGAATGCTAAGCTTTCACTAATTAAAAGAAGCTCTAAAGTAAATTAAAAATTTTTTTTAAATTAACGAAACATGACAGCTATGATGTACCGTTGTCATGATTATCCTTCCCAAGCGCAAGTCTCTAAGATTAACCTTCCTACTTCCTTAATGTGAGATGAATACCTGTTATCAAATCTATTCTTTGTCCCTTCTGTAGTCTCGATAAACTCTTCTCGTGAAAAGAATAAAAGAAACAGCACAAGTCATATCCTTCTCTTGACAAAGGCTACAGTTCACTATTCTCCCAGTGTTTCTTTGCAGGTGAACTATTTAGTTTAATGTAGATTCTGAAGCCCAATGAATACTATCATGAAATATATAATTTTTTTAACGAAAGCTGATTAGACAGCTTCAATGTTCTTAAATATTTTCCGAAAAACAAACAATTTGATAAGCTTTGTTTTTTTGCCCCTATACCCCAGAATCATGATTCTCAGCAGGATTTTAGAAGTTATTCAAATATTAAGTTAAAGATTTCACCAAGTAACATAGTCTCATTTATGACAAGAAGGAGTACAAAAGGACAATAAGATTTTGAATTCTTAAGAGAAAAGTCAGGATTTGTTACCAATAATTATGGCTTTAGTCTATATTTGGAATATCAAGATATTTGGCATTGCAGAGAAGAAAAAACTTTTATTTTACAACACTTTTTATAAAATCCTCATTCTGAAAACATGAATGTATATATGTGCAGCTCCAAATTTTCCAGTCAAGGCTTAAGTTTGATGTATACATTTTTTATGCATTTTGTATGCATTTGGGGCAAGGGCTGTGAGACCACACTCAAATTGAATCCATAAACGACCTTCAATTCAAGACACATTGTTCGTGTCTTGCCAAGTCATAACTGGTATTATAAAGGGCCGAAAAGCTTAACTTTTTTTTTTTTTTTAAAATACAGGCATCCTCTACTTTTCACCACAATGTGTTCCTAGAAACCACATCATAAAGTGGATCAGATTTTCCCATAGGAATGATGTTATAAATGGAGGTTATGTTTCTGACCAAGGAATTGGCTCTATGATACAGTGACTATGGGTCACACAAGCAAGGATATAATAACTTTAAATCCTTACAGTAATTTTAATAGTGAAAGTAGATTTCAAGTACAAGATGGGTTTAGAGATACTGTATGTGTTACGCAAGAGAATTCAAGAGTCTATAAAATATATATATAGTTCTAGGGAATTTTTAGAAATTTGGCATGAAATGAACATGCTAATAACTAAATATCACAATACTCCCCCCTCCACCTTTTTTTTTTTTTTTTTTTTTTAACCTAGAATGGCTTTGCAGGGGACTTAGACCAAATTTGTTAAAGAGGAAGAGGGATGTCTTCCAGTGAAACCCTTTAATTTTACCCTGGAGACCCAATGTACTTTTTATGGGATTTTTCATAGGATCTTTATTTTACTTTGGAAAAATTTTCCCTGTAGCTAGCAGAGACTTAAAAAAAAAAAATCACTCCCTCAATCTTAGAACTGCGGTCATGTGTCGCTTAATGATGGGGATAGTTCTGAGAAATGTGTCAGGTGATTTCATCATTGCGCGAACATCCCAGAATGTACTTCCATCAGCCCAGATGGGATAGCCTACCACACACCTAGGCTCTACGGAAGAACTTACTGCTTCTGGGCCACAATCCTGTACAGCATGTTATTTTACTGAATACTGTAGGCAACTGGAACACCAGTGAGTATTTGTGTATCTAAACATAGAAAAGGTACAGTAAAAATATGATATTATAATCTTAGGGGACCACTGTCATGTGTACAGTCCTTCATTAATGAAAACGGTATGATGTGAGGCATGACCACATTCCAACATGCTGGAGCCGCGTGATCAAAGATTGTTCAATTAAGTGCACGAGTGTGTGTTGATCTCTACCGTGGCATTTAGTACTTTATTCAAATACCATTAAAACAACTTGCTTTTTAAAAAGGAATCTTCAATCATTTCCCAGATAACTGATCGTACTGGCATAGAACAATAGCCAGCCTGTGCTTGTACTGGTGGCTTTCCTGTCTTCCGGTTCGGCCACTGGCTGTGGCTAGCACTGCATGGAAGGTTGAAGGCAGAGAAAAGATGTAAGTGTTAATTACATGGTGTGCGACGAGTGACTGACGGAATTAAAGAACATTCCAATTCAAGGTATGATAGCTTTGCAATCATCGGGACCAACACTTTGACTGATGAGGAAACTGAAGCCCAGAGAGATCCAAGGACGTGACAAAATTAATAAGCCAGGGGATGGCAGACTGGGGGCCGTGCAGACATGTAGGTTCTGTCAGGGCTACTCCGGCATGGCGCAGATTCTGACCCTCTACTGCTAAGGTCTTCCTGATGCACAGAAATTGGGGGGCAACTTTTAAATCTGTGCCATACTTGGATTAGGGGATATCTCTGTCACTCATGTGCTTGGCATTCTCTCTCTCTCACAGATACACACACACGTGTGTACAGATGATAAACTTTCTAGTTCATAATATGAATTTAAAGTAAACTCAATACTATGTCTTATTTATTCCACATGGCATCAGCCAACTGAAGTCTTTAATGTACATCATCCCTAAAATAGTACCATATTTGATAAACACAAAAACAAGAGGAAAACTAGCCTTTGACCAGTTTAATTCGGATCTCTTAAAAGTAAGTCAAATACATGTAATTCCATTGTCCAAACTGTGTCTTTTATTAGCCGTCATTTTAATTCAAAGTCTTGTAGAAAAGATGACTTAAATATTCATCCAAGTCCAGAGAATTTTAAGTGTCTATTTCATTATCTTAAATGCAACTCCAGATGAACCACCAAAGGAAACCTCTTTTTCCCCCCCTTACCCTTCAACATAAATAAACCTTTTAGTCTCTTTCCTTATGGTGTAACTCATACCAAACGATGACACTATTTACAGTATCTGCTTTAAAAGGGCATAGCTCCCATTCCTATTTCAGTTAAAGCCCCTGTGCAATTATGCTTTCAAGAAACAATTAACAGAAGGAAAAACCATTTCCCTGGCTCCAGCCTTTTTAGGCTTGGGTGGTGAGTACCCTTTCTTACCACTGGTGGCATTGAAGTAATTATTTAATGTTAAGGTTCACTTCCCTGGGTGTAAATTTTGGTTTTAGTTGACACTAAAAAGAAACATCAATTTATTAGGAGCTAAAACTTGTTCTCCAGTAATGGAGCAGATGCGTACATAAATTTATTGCAGTTTAATGTTCTCACCCGTAAAGCAATTAGAGTTTTCTGACAAACAGACTTGGTGCAGAAATGACAGTGCGCTTTGGCGTGGGGAAGGTTTGTGAGATAGGAAAGTATAACGTGAGGCTCCAATGAAAAACTCTCTGCAGAAACGTAAAATAATAATAATAATATGTGTTGGGCAAATATGTGTGAAACTCTTCCCTTGGTGAGCTTGAATGAAAAGAGAGGCTGCAAATTTTATAGTCACGATGAACCCTCCCAGCACACAGGCTACGGCCTTCCCGGCTATGGACTCACTTAAGGATGCCTGGAATTGAGCCTATTTGGATTCTGAACAAAGGACGACACAAGCAATCACAGACAGGCAATACCTGATCGTCCTCATCAGCAAGGAACAACGGTAGACGGGTGAGCGGTTGAAAGTATTTCCAATTGCTGAATGCCTGGGTCACACTGGCCTTGTAGAAAACTAAAGCAAGTTCACTCAAGATTTTGTTTCTCCCCAGACAGTGCCCTATCTTTCACATACAGCCTCTCGTTCTTCACGGGAGAGGGAAACAGTGGTTTATTTCTTCGCATCCTCCCCAGCCCCCTCCCCCCACAATACTCTGCCATTGTAGTAACTACCTCCAGGTGTTGATACTCATGGGTTTGGGCTGAGAATGTTTTTTACCTAATAGGTCTTACGTGATAAAGGTAATGTAGACTTCTTCGTGAAAATAGGAGGGCACGATTGTTTTTTAAGGGAATGGTGGAGACTGGGCCAGATGCATTTTCATAGGTTCCCTAAACTTGGGCCGGGGTTGGGAATAGAGAGCTGAGACCCTGAGAGGTCAGGCAGGTTGAAGAAGTGGTTCAGGTGGTTCAGGTGGTTTCTGGATTTGGGTTCTGATTATTCCTAAAACGAGGCTGCTGAGATGTCCAAATAAACACATCTCTGTCGCCGTTGATCTCTTCTAAAACCCCACGAAAATGACAACAAAGGAATCAAACGTCTTTAAACCACAAAGATAAAGAGAACAATAACAGAAGACCACAGAAAAGGAAAGATAAGATTTTAGAAGCCAGAAGGCTAAGGGAGGAGACTTAGCGTATTGGGAAGTGGAGAACGCCAGCCTGCTGGGAGGGACACGGTGAGAGGCGAGGTGCTGGTTCCGCAGAATCCGGGGAAGACCTGGGAACTGGAGCCACTGGTTACTTCTGAAGCTGGGTGGTGCGTTGGGGCGGAAGATGATCCATCCTTTGGGCATTTTTGCTTTTCACAGTTTTTTCTCTTTCACCCTCGGAAACCACACACCCTTTAAAAATGTGCACGTGTAGAACTCAAAAAAATCAACAAGAAAAAAATCAAACAACCCCATCAACAAATGGGCAAGGGAAATGAACAGAAACTTTTCAAAAGAAGACAGAATAATGGCCAGCAAACATATAAAAAAATGCTCAACATCTCTAATCATTAGAGAAATGCAAATCAAAACCACAATGAGGTATCACCTAACCCCGGTGAGATTGGCCTCTATCAAAAAAACACAAAAAACAAATGCTGGCGAGGATGTGGAGAGACAGGAACTCTTCTACACTGCTGGTGGGACTGCAAATTAGTGCAACCTCTGTGGAAAAGAATTTGGAGATACCTCAGAGAGCTAAAAATAGAAATACCATTCGATCCAGCAATAGCACTATTAGGCATCTACCCAAAAAAGCACAAAACATTCTACGATAAAGACATCTGCACCCGAAGGTTATGGCAGCACAATTCACTATTGCAAGAATGTGGAAACAACCCAAGTGCCCGTCAATCCATGAGTGGATTATTAAAATTTGGTATATGTTTACAATGGAATATTACTCAATTATAAGAAATGACAGTGATCTAGCACCTCTTATACTTTCCTGGATTAAACTTAAGCCCATTATCCAAAGTGAAGCACTATAAGAGCAGAAGAACGGGATCCACTTGTACTCACCATCAAATTGGTACTAACTGATCAACACTAGGTTGATCACATGGCAGAAATACTCTCTAGGGATTAGGGGATGGGGGGCAAATCTACAACTAAAGGACACGGGGAGCACTAAAGGGAGGGAAGGGCATGCCTTTAACTCGCATTTGGGAGAGGCAAGGACATAAAGTGTAACTATAATGTTTGCACCCTCACAAAACCCTGGAATAATAAATAAATAAAAAAAAATGTGCACGTGTGTGTTTATTTATACTAATTTTTTTGGCTCCCATGGCAGCAGCAACAGGGTCAATGCAAGAGCTCAGAAGGAAGGTTCTGGCCACTGGCAGACACACAGACACTCTATGAACTGAGTGTGGGTATGCTGGGACCTTCACAGCCAGAGGGAGGCGGTGGATGCAACATTGCCCACTCGCACCGTATAACCTGGGACTTTAGCAGATTTACAAAAGCGGTGCAACACACGCAGCCATTTGGCACAGTCCAAAGCGGCTGTGGCTCATACCTGAGCTGGAAGCTGCTCCCACTCCGATAACTTTGAGACAGTACTTTCAGCAGGCAGAGGGCAAGCCCATGCAAGGCACATGACCTTGAGGCCACAGATACATCTTAAATCAGATGATTAAATTTCTCTCTTTTTTTTGAGGGAGAGGGGTCTCCCTCTGTCACCCGGGCTAGAGTGCCGTGGCATCATCATAGCTCACAGCAACCTCAAACTCCTGGGCTCAGGCGATCCTCCTGCCTCAGCCTCCCGAGTAGCTGGGACTACAGGTGCACACTACCACACCTGGCTAATTTTTACATTTTTTGTAGAGATGGGGTCTCGCTTTTGCTCAGGCTAGTCTCAAACTCCTGGCTTCAGGCAATCCTCCTGCTTCAGTCTCCCAAAGTGCTAGGATTACAGGCGTGATCCAATGCACGCCTAAATCTCATATCTTTATAAAGCAGCCACATGTCTTGGATTTTGCTGGACATCCACAGTTTCCAGTATTCTATGCTCAAAAACAGACTGCTCATGGTCAATTTTTAAGTTGGAACAGTATGGCCAACAGGGGGTAAGGAGTTGGAAGGGTTTTGTTGCAAGTGCTCCCATAAGTAAACTCAGAAGGGATGCAAGTGAGTCGCTGGTCCAGCCCCTGCACGAGAAGTTTCCACCTTGTAGCCCCAACTCCAGTCCTCGCTAGGAGGGTGGCTGCTGGCGCTGGCCGGCCACACTTTGAGCAGCAGCCTGCCAGAGCTCAGTCAGGCCCCCGCCACCTCCGTGCTCTTCCTGTTAGACCAAACCACCGCCCAGGCACTTGGTAAATTCTTTTTATCTCTGGTTTACATGAAAGGGAAGAAAGAACAGCTTCTGCACATTTAATCATCTTTCTATAAATACCTAAGTGTAGAAAAAAGGTAACCATGAAGTCTCATCCTACTCAATTTATTCCTGTTGGCATTCTTTCAGTGGAAAAAAGGGGAGGAAAAAAAAAAGAAAAACACCCCAGCCTTTGAGTATGAATGCAACATACAAAAACCTGTGCTGAATCACGAACATGATTATTATATGAAAGATTCAAACTGAATTGTAAAATTGCATTTTCTAGCTACTTATAAACCCTGGGAAAAGCTGTGCATCGACTTCAACAAACGTCCAAAAGAACATGCATTAACAAGGGCAGAGGTTTTCAAACTGGGTGGGGAAGAGGAGGGTGACGTGGGGGGCAGAAGATCCTGGTTTGGACAGGGCAAGGTCCCGTGGATGAAAACATCCTTCCGCTGGCCAATTCAGGTGCGTCCACCTCCACCAGCCCCCGGGCTCAGCTGTCTCAGACTCGTGCTGTGCTGCAGCTGTTTGCTAACTGGACTTCTCTCTCTCTGGAATGAGGAAGTCAGCTTTTCGAGGACAGAGAGCCCGTCATAGTCCATATTCATCTTTGTTTTCTTAGCCCTGATGCCAGCTCCAGACAAATAAGTGCCCCATGGCCTTGAATGAATAAGAACTTCTGATCTACACTGTCTGAGATGCGCTCCTCTTTCTCCCATTACCTTTAACCTTTTTTTTTTTTTTTTTTTGAGACTGACTCTCACTATATTGCCCAGGCTAGAGTGCAGTGGTGTCATCATAGCTCACTGCAGCCTCAAACTCCTGGGGTTAAGCAATCCTCCTACCTCAGTCTCCTGAGTAGTTGGGACTACAGGCGCACGCCATCACGCCCAGCTAATTTTTTAATTTTTTGTAGAAATGGGATCTCACTATGTTGTTCTGGCTGGTCTCCAACTTCTGAGTTCAAGGGATCCTCCTGCCTCTGCCTCCCAAAGTGCTGAGCTTACAGGCATGAGCCACGACACCCGGCCAAGAAACAATTTTATAAAGGAAGCTAAAGAACCTAGAATATTCTAATCTCTCTCAGGTTTCTTCTCTTTGGCATCTCTACTCCTATGGTTTTCTTGGATAGCTTCTGTACGTTTGATTCTCCAGTCTTTTCTATTTCATGTTGCCCATGTGGTTAAGACAGAGGTGAAGGCTGCAGGGTGGGGCCCAGGAGCCAGAGAAGCAGCTACTGCCTAGGCCTGACCCAGCCCAGGCTTCATTCTTAAAGGCAAGAGGAAGTTTTATAGCTCACCCGAGATCCTGGACCAAGTACCACATTGGACCAACTAAGAAACCAGGTCCCAAACTTTAGCTAGTGGTAAAGGCTGTGTATGTGCCAAGTGCCTCTGGGACTATCCTTCTATACTACTGCCCAACAGAACCGTCCGCCATGATGGAAGTGGACCACATTGGTGCTGTCCGGCATGGTAGCCACTAGCTACAAGTGGCTACTGAGCACTTCACGTGTGGCTAATTCAATGGAGGAACTGAAGTTTTAATTTCATTGAAAACTAAAAAGCCAAATGAGGCAGCTGGTGGCTTCCACATTGGATAGTGTAGCCCTTGAACCTATCAAAGATGGGAGACAAGGATGAGGTTAGAAGGCTTTGGGGCAGGTGAAAATTTGGAGATCGTGATGCTGGCCATAGTTTTCCATATTTCCAGGAATGAGGATTGAATTGTGGTGCCTGGTATCTCAAATCTTGAAAGAGAAACAAGAGTTTATGGAACCAACCAACCCTAGAGTTTCAACTGTGAGATGTTTTCATTGGTAATAAGCAATCTCTTTCAACTAGACCTGTGACGAAGGGTTTTAGAAACAGTTGCACATTCTTTGAAGGGTAGAGGAGGCAAGAATCTAGTTCACTGTAAGGTTTTGGGGAAGACCTAAGTTTAGATTCTGCTGTGTCACTGATTGGCTGGAAGATCTGGAGCAATTTATAAATATTCTTTTCAGTTTTCACAGCTACTCTGAGTTGCAAAAGGATTGGTATAAGTACAGGAAACACTCAATGCTGTGGTTTATGGGAGGTGCACAGGGCAGTTGCAATGCTCAGGAGTGTGTGCACGCAGGCAATAGCAAATAACACACTTGAGCTTAGGGTCACTTCCAATTAAATCACACGGGTAGAAAGAAGCCTGACCTTATGCATTTCATATCTGTGTAATTCCCAGGAAAGGATGAAGTAATCAAAAAATTGTGTCATATAAGGTAATCTGAATAACAAATTCCCAAACTTCTCAAATCTAGGTACCTAGTAAGTCACAAAACCTAGAATACGGCTGGCCCAAATCAGAAGGTCTCTGAACTACAAGATGGATAGTTTCAACCCGATCCCTATCCATTAGCGTATCTACAACAAACACAGCTAACATGGCTATCTAGTTCTTTCTGTGTTCTAGTCTCTGTTCTATGTACCTGGTCCTCACAACCATTCTAGGAGGTAAGCACTATTATGCCCATTTTATAGATGAGGTAACTGGGAGAAATGTAAAGATTAAGTAATCTCCTCAAGATCCACAGCTAGTAGGAAGCAGACCTGGAATTAAAACAGACACACTTTTAATCACTATAGAATTCTGCCTTGGTATGCAAAGTGGATTTAATGTGGAGTTTAGTTATCATAACATTTTCACCCAGGAACTTGTGTTTAAAATAAGACAGAATATTAACAGCATCAAGGGGGCATTGGTAGAAGTGAAAAATCATAGATGACTAGAGTGGAAGCAGCTAGAATATTATAAAAACAGACTAAAATATTTTAATAATCTAAAGTTATTTAATATAGAGGTAATCAGTTCTTTATGTCTTATTAACCCAATGAAATAATCAATGCAAACAGATGGCCTAGAACCATAAAGTAAGGTTCAATTATCATTTGAACATGCTGTTAAGAAGGCAGGGGATCATTAAATATTAAAAGTAGTAAGTTTGGGTTATTTGGAAGATTCACTATATTGAACAGATTCCGCAGTCACACAGAACTAACAAGACTTCAATAAACCAAACAGATTGAGCTCCGTGTCCTCTAAGTGCTTATACTCAAAAGAAAGTACACAGCTTGCTGCAATCAGTAGGCACCAACAACATCCTTCTAGAGAACTGCAGTTTCAACATTATTGTTGGGTACATTAAAAAAAAAAAAGTGCTAAAATAATGGATAATTGAAGCATTCTGAAATTAGATCTAACACAGTGAGTAATTGCTGTGCAAGTCACACCACGTTTTACAGACTGTGTTCTCACACTAAAAAAGATGCAAAGATTGCCTTTAAAAGGTATAATCTTCTGTAATCGGTTTTTTTTGGTGTTCAAAGCAATTGCTTTCCAATGGAAAAGAAAACAAGAGAACAATGGTGTACATCCCCAGACTTCTTGCCAACATGTAAACTTTGACCATTCACAGTATGCAGTTATTGACCACTTGGACTAAAGGACGGTGTAGCCATTAACTTCCTGCAACCTCATCTAAAAAAGACTGAAGTGCCTTTGGAACCTATTTCCCGAACATAGGCCCAATGGAGAAAGCACATAAGGACGACTTAACCATCACATGTGAGGTTAATTTTTAGGCCCGTGCAAAGTAGGAGGCATCGTAGTTAAAGACAGAATTGAGTTAGCATGAACTGGGGGGCAGTACTCAGTTGAAATTCAATGCCAAGAGGGTAAAGAATGGATTCATTCAATATTTCTGCAGTATACAGTGAGTGAAAGGCACTGTGCTATGCCTATAGGGAACAAAAAGATGAATGAGATATAGTCACCGAGTAGAAAAGACATGAGATATATGCTCACTCATGTCATTATATGCATTATGGCCGTGCCTACGATGCTATGAGCTGGGCATAAAGAGATGACCAGAAGAGGTGTGTTTCCTGTTTTTATGGAGCAACTGTGCTAATGATAAATAAGCCAGAATTGTGTTATGTGCTAGGAAGGAGAGGAACAGGGTTAACTTAATTGAATTCAGTTTGCTACTTTCACTTGAATTCTGAAAGTTGAAGTGATTGATAAGGAAACTCCATTAAAAGTTGACCTGATAGGTTAGAAAGGTCCCACAAGCAAGGCAAGTGCCCTCTAACGGGCATATAAAATAACCTGGCCACACAGTTCCAACAGGACTATTCAAATTTAGACACGTCCCTCCAACTCTGGAACTGCCCAGATTGAAGCCACCATCACACGGGAATCTGAAACCCCTTAATTTCAGAGCTGGAAATTCTTCCAAAAATCAGCAAGTAGGGTTCTGAGTGAATGCTCGGCGCATGTAACTAAGAACCATCCAAGATTCTGTCGGCGCAGTAATGAGCTCCTAGCTCTTCCCAATGCATGTGAAGAGTGTGTTTTTATATCACTGTATAGGAATTTAAATGCTTTTATGATTATCAGGTGATTTAATTGGTTATTTTTGACTTCAGAAACAAATTACTTGTCACCCACTAGGCTGAAGATGATAAGGTTTAAGTCCAACACCCTTGGTAGGACTGTGTGGCCACAAACATCATGGTAGCCCGAGAGGAAGAATTGCTCTTGTTCGTTCACAAGGCTAAGGCTATTTTCTGTGTCTAAAATCATATAACCTCCCCCACCCACCTTGCCAACACACCTGCCACTCCACCCCTGCTCATTCTAGATATGTAAGTAGGACTTCACTCCTTGAGTGATTTTCCTCTTGTATCAGCAGTGCCCCCTTCACTGCCAGTGGATTTATCTCAGCTAAATGACCTTTCCTTGACCTTCCTATTCAATTGAGTTATTACTACCAAGTTCCATCTCTACCCTTCTACACCCAGCATCGTAGAGAGTCATTTTCACCCCCTCACTTCACACTGCATTCTCAGGTGATTTTCTAACAGTTTAATGCAGTGAGTGGCCTCTTCTTGGTCTTCATATTTCTTGCAAAAATTGGTCCTGCTGGCTAAAACATTAATTCTCCATGTGTGTTGAGGAGTTCCCCAAATTATGCTCATCTTTTCCTCTCTCTCTGTTTGCTGCACCTACAGGCTGGCCCATCCCACAATATCAATGATCACTTTCATGCAGTAGATTTAACCTCGCCATCTCTGAATTCTCTTCTAAAAACCACATCCATTGTTCTAATTGCCCGGTGAATATCTCCCCTGAATGTGCCGACAACACATTGAACGTATACAAATGCAAAAATGAACTAGCTTTTTGTCCAAAACGTCCTCTATTTCTTTTATCCCCTTATGGCTTAATGCTATCACCCTTCTGTCTTTAAAATCACTCGCCTATTTATTTCCTTCTCTAATCCTTCCCTTGAATTCAATGAGCTGGATGCAAAGATATGAAGGAGGAATAAAGGATTTTACTTTATTGCTGACAAAAATACTAAGCTTTGAAAAAGTTGTTCTATTGGAGAAAATTAATTGGAAAACAAAATTAAATTTAGCAATAGAGCTTAGCGTGTTTTAAAGCATGGACTTTGCTCTTTCTTAAGTATTCATGGATGTTAATTCTCTGAGTCTCAAGACAAAATTTCCCCATTTGACCTTGACCTGTGTAAACACCAGAAATCTCACTTGCATTAAAAGAAGTTTAGAAAGCCTCAAGGACTCTAAACCCGTGGCTGGGATGGCCCGAGGCCCCTTGGTTCCTCTAGGAAGAGTATCCACTCACAAAACAGCAAGCAAGCACCTACATAATACTCAACCTTTAATCTTTCTTAAATATTTCTTTTTTAAGAACACAAACTAAAAGTCAACCTTAAAGATGCTGGAAGCTGTGGTTTTCCTCCATCTCTATCTACTTAAGGAAGGGTGGCTGGCATAATTCAGTATCAACATTCTGAATATTCCATCTGAACCTGTATGCTCTGTTGGAGTCCCTGTCTGCAAAACAAAACCATCACGCTAATTAAGAGAGTGATTTGTGAAAGCAGATAAGATAAGCACGACCCATTTGTCTGGGCAATAGCGATGTACAGCCTGGCGTACCGCTAAAGAGTGACATCTACTTCAGGGTCCAGGTCAGGTTTTCTGCTGTCTCTAAATTTCCTGCTTAGGGGTCTGTGTCTATGCATCTGTTGGAAGTAAAACCCTGTTAAAGAAGCCTCCCAATTATCCACAATAGCCAATTACATGTTGTTCACTAATCATTATTCCCACAGCCCTTACCTCCAAAAAGTTTGACTATAATCAAGTACCCTTAGCTCAAAATTATACTGCACACCTCAGGGTCATTGTGAACATCAACCCTCGCTGCGCGATTCCGCCGGCGTGTGCATTTCGGTGTGTGATGGGTTATTGCGCTGGACCGCATGCCATGCCATGCACAATTAGGCTCCCAGTGATGCTTTTTCATTTCGACAGTCTATACTAGGAGCAGTACTGAGTGGTTTTCATGAAAAGGTGCTCCATAAATGACAAGACTTTCTCATTCTCTAAAGAAATACAAAATAATAATAATAGGAAAAAACCCTCAAGTCATGAAATCACTCCTATGGTTAGTAGTGGAAAACGGAAAAAGGTAATATATTCAGGTAAATGTAAGGAAGAACATCAGAAATGGAAAAAAATATGTGAAAGCACATAGAAAGCAGAACCCAAGTAAAATAGGAAAATGTCTTCCTTAAGGGTGGTTTTTCTTTGATATATTCTAAGCTTATTCTATCAACTTCAACCAGAATGACTTGTTTAAGCCTGGACATCTCTCTACTAGAGTGATGGAAGGTTGTTTTATACAACTTATGAATTTCTAATTTGTTTTCTAATTTAATTATTTTGATACCTACTCATTTGTGTCTGTTGGAACAATAATTGACTCTTGGCACTAATTGAAATATCCACTGACACTGTGTTTCCAAATCATGTACCACCATTAACAGAAAGAGCTGCCCTCTGGCCTTCGCACTCCCAGGGGTGGGAGAGTGTGATGTTGAAACACGGATCTTTTTGACCAAAGGTCACGCCACTAGTAATGGCTTGGTGTGGGGTTTGTCTTTTCTTCTTTTTCCCTTAATGAAAAGGCTGACCATCTGATAGAAACTGTAACATGTGTGCTATTTTATAGCTTTGGTATTGGTTGCCAAAATAGAGTTCTGAGATGTGGAGCTTAAATATTTTATGAAAAATGCCTCCTCCAACAGAAATGTTAATAATTTAATATATGATAAACTAGACACTAAGTTTCAGAACTAGTTATTTCATAATACTCCTGTATTTGATACGAAAGCTTAGTAGATAATTCCCTCGCTGCATACTTCGATTTAAAACGGTGGTTTTTATGCAAAATTATCTTAATGTAAAACATGCCTTAGTAAACACTCATTTCAAAGTGACCTTCTGATTTGTACATTTTTTCCCTTTAATCCGGAGAACTGAGAGCATATTTACGAGTGATGCCAACACGTCTTGCCAAAGCTCGATTCTGATGTTAAATATTCAGGCCCACACATTGCTGTGTGGGTCCATCTAGCCAAATACTTCCTAAGATAAGGGAGGAAATCTCTGGGACAGGCATGCGATCTGGTAAGTCATTGTTAGGGTGATGAGCTCCCCTCTGATATGTCCTGACAGGCTCTCCTTACGCGGGGTTCATTGGCGCTGAGATAGTTACTAAAAAGAACATCTACAATCAACAGCTGTGTCCTGATGTTTTGCCAATCTGTGCTCATAAAACATGGTGTTTGGTAACATATTTCAAACACAATTTGCTTTTGTCTTTTCAACACCAAAATTCCCACTTCTGCATTTTCTTTCATCCAAGAATTTCTAACTAGTTGGAGGGCATTCATTATACCATACAAAATCCGCTCACAGTAATTATTGATGTTGCTATTTCCTAATCATGTATTAATACCAACAAATCCACTCTCTATATTGGATCCTACCAATGCTACCTAGAAATGTCTGCTGCCTTGTTGACGAACAAACAACTGTTAAATGTAGACTACAGAATCTTCCTCCTGTGCCTTTTGCTTTTAACATTAAATTTTCATCCTGGGCTTCTTTTTCTAAAATGCCTCTTCTATCTACAGTACAGATATTCCCCCCTTTGAGTAGGAATTAAGTATACTAGCTGCATTTCTTGATCAATTTCAGACATACTGGGGCTAAGGTATATTCAAAGGGAGGAACAGCCACTAGGAAATGCAACTTCTATGTGCTGTGCATTGCAGGAAATACAAAGAAGCTCCGTGCAATCTTTGCTTTCGAGAAGCTTACAATTGCAGAGGAAGATCACATGTAGAGCACATCAGAGGGATAAGCTTGGTTTCCCATGATGGTGACAAAAGGAAACAGAAAGTGGCTGGGGAGAAGACACACAGGAGAGCAGGAGGTGACAAGGGAAGACAGAGATTCTGGTGATAAACCTGGAGGTCAAAGTTCAAGTCTTCGTTTTACTCCCAAACATAATGAGAAACTTCGGAAAACCCTAAGGAGATGACACATGATCCAAGAGATGGACAGAGAAGAAAAGGTCGAGGTGGCCAGCTGTTCCCCCTTCGTTCTGGGGACCGAACGGAGAAAAAGAGGCATTTGGGGATTCAGATTAGAGAAAAAGAATACACTGCTGATGGCGAGACTTATTAAACAAATAACGGAACAGGTTACAGAAGGAAACTAAGAAAACGTCATCTGCGAAGATCTTTGAAACTAGGATATACTTTCAACAACCTAAAGAATGAAATGAGGAATGGAGCACGCTAGCCTCATGGAAACCGCACGGCTTTCAGGTCCAACAACTGAACAAAGGCTCCTTGGATACACCTGCTTGGGATTCTCTTTCTAGCCATGAGGCCACCATGAGCCACCATATTCTCTCACACGGCCTCCCCTGACCCGCGGCCTGTGTCCACAGGGTGACCGGTAAAAAGGAGCTCAGACCATAGTCAGAGAAGCAGGGTGGCTTCTGTGTGACATGAACCTATGACACTAGATTCATTTGAATCCTTAACAAACTTAACCCACAAACTCAAGTTTGGCATTACAAGATGTTTAGCTTTTCAGAGCTGGTTCAGGATTCTTTTATGTCATGGGTTTATTCATTTGACAACTTTAATGAGTGCCTAATCTGAGTTAGGTGGTAGGGATAGAGCTACACAAAACAGACAGGCAGACAGGCGTGTGAGTAGTTAATTACACGCCAGAGTGACAAATGTTAGGAGAGAGGGAAGCCCAGGGTATGTGGGAAGCACAGATGGTGGACACTGGCCCTAGACAGAGGGGCCGGGGGAAGGATCACGGACAGATACCGGGTTGATCCTGGAAGGAACGAGGCAGCTGAGGGAGAAGGAGAAAAGCCTTCCTTCTACGCAGAAGGCATGGCATGACCGAAGGCATTCCATGTCACAACAAGAGAGGATCAACAGAAAGCCTACAGCAAAAGGGAAATTGGCAAAAACACCACCGAGGCTCGAGTTCTATTTGCCTTCTGGTGCCAAGGTTGCTTTTTAAAATATTTAAGTAAGACCTTCAGCCTTGACTAGTGCATCCGTCATATGAATATGTATTCTCTGGTTCCCTGGAATAATGTGCTAGACGTGGAATTCAAATGCCCTTTCATTTACCAAGGCTACTAACAACCGCAATCAAGCCAGGTCGCCTTATCTAAACAAACTCGCCACATTTAGGGATAGATGTCTAAATAGAAAACATGATTAATTTGATCATTGTTTTCCTCCACCATAAACACTCACTCTTTATGCATGACATATAGTCTCCTAGGTATACACACACGTGTATATACTACCCATCAATCAAAAGAGAAGTTGTCACACTGAATGTATGATGTGACAAGCTAAAACTCAAGCTTTACCAAGAGGCAAAAAGAAGCTTAATGGATTTTTAAAATCCACTGGTTATACATCAGCTCAAACTAAAACACTCAAAGTAAAGATAATCAAAGTTGGCTTTTTTTTTTAGTTCATCACCCATTGAAGCTTTCTCAGTATTATGTACAACAATTTCTCCTCTCATCTTTTGTCAACATTGCTCAGAGGTTGGCGAATACTAAATATGGACAAGGTCTCTGCAGGGGCCAAAAAACAATAATTTCACCAAGTTCTATGAACATAATTGTAGAAGAAAGGAAGAGAAATCTTAATGTGTGTTTAGTAAAAATATGGATTTTGACAATTTGACATGATCCACAAGTCCCTGTTTCATTTCAAAACATGGAGACTATATGGCCCTCCTGTCCTCCGTAACATGTGTAAAAAACACACTATTCTCACACAGACTCTGCACAGACCTGTGCAGATTCAGAATCCTGAACCCAAACACCAACTTCTCTGGGTCTTTTCAATGATTTCTCCCCATTTCTCTTTTCCCCGTCTCGTTGCCTTTCTGAAGGATTTACTAAAAGACTAAGATTTTTTGGACAGGCAATTGCAATTGTAACACAATCTTCTCAAGGGTTAAGTATAAATGAATCAGAAACATGTGGCTTAAATTTCCCACAAAATTGAATTCATATGGGCTTAGATATAAAAGGGGAAAATAGTGTTTTCCAAAACATGACTTGAGTTTTTAAAAACTCCAAGTGCTGGGAAAGTAGTTGAGGTATTTGCTTAACTTTTAACTATGGCCAGAATCATTCATCCATAATACCATAAAACTTCACTCTATTAAATAACGTGTCATGCTCAGGGAAAATTGCATCAATAAAGATTAAACACCCACCTTCGCAATTCTGTAAAAAGCTCCAACAGAATAGGATGAGAAAGGAACGCTAAATGCACGGTGCAAATAACTGAGACGAGTGATTCCTACCTCCCATGGAATGTGCACGTGTGTTATTTAGGGATCTTATGAAGCCTCACTGAGCAGGTCTGGGGGTTGAGATGCTGCATTTATAACAAGCTTGCAGGTGATGCTGATACTGCTGGTTCATGGCCACATTGTGCGTAGCAAGCACTTAGCTCCTCCACGCCACATGTCGCAACTTGCTGCGCAAGTCAGTTTATATCCTGTTACATATCTCTGAGTTTCCTGAAATTCATATTTGTTTGGTGACCCTCCCCCCCAAAAAAAATCCAAGCAAAATTACATAAATGGAAATTAAAATATCCTGCTAAAAAGGTATAGATAATTGCAGTGGAATTTACATAACAATATCCACTGATTAGAAGTAATGAGTAATGTATTCATTATTACATATGAACAATGAGAAAACAAATAAGGTATGGTAAATATTCATCATTCCCGGCTCAGCTACTACTTTAACATCCTACTCCAATAGAGAATCCTTTCATTAAATTTTCCAAATCACTTCAGACATCAGAGATATTGCCTGTTTTGAATTCAAGCACTTCTTTGTTTACCACATGACTAATTAGCCAGGAATCGTCTAGTCCTATTGCATGCATTAACTCTGCACATATGGACGCCTTGTTTTCACAACTCCATCTGAATCTCCGTGAGGGTGTGGACTGTCTTCCCTCTTCCTGAAAAACCCCAAAGTCCCTCAACTTGCCTTCTTAGTTGACTATGAAATAACCTGCGCATCCCGTCTAACCAGATGCAGCACTGGCAAAACTCAGCTTGCAATTTTTCAAGGCCATGTAAATAGCCAAACCCATGTTCACAGTGTTAAGATTCATGCCGTTCAGGCTGTAATAAATCCAGTTTTATTTATCAACAGGAGTCAGGGGTGGAGGGCTGGGAATGGACTTTGGAGCTGGATATGGAAACATCCGATGTTCTCAGAAAATATTCAATATTTATCCACAGGTTGATGAAAAAATTGTAACTTCCTTCCTCCCCAAGGGGTTGAATGGGCCCATTTTTCACACACACAACTTTACAGAATCTTGTTAAGATGAAGAATGCTATCATTTTCCTCTTAGATAACCTAAAGCACAGAAGCAACTAACTCTTATGCATATCACATACACATTCACCACAAAGGCAGAGCTAGGAAAAGTGTTTATCAGACCCTCCAACTTCCAAACCATCACTCCCACTTTTCTAATGGGATGACACAGATTGGACTGCCTCTCCAAGGGCAGGTCACTCCCAGCTGCTGGGAAACCAACTCACACATTCAGCCACTGGTGGAAGCCACCTAGTCATTGCCCTTAATTTCCATGTCGGAGCACCTTGGCAGGCAAAAACACTGAGGTTCTCCTCTCACAGGCAAATGGAGAAGATTACCAGGTTAATATAGCCCCGGGAATCCTAGCTATCATCTCCTTTCCTTGCTTTGAGTTTTTCCGCAACTGAAGTCCCATGGCCATAAACCCCGATTGCCAAGCGTACTGCACCTAGACTCTGCTGCACCCCCCGCCCCAATCCTCCCTGCAAGCACAGGACGCCTTTCCTTGTATCAGTCTGTTGCACAATAGTTGGTCACGAGAGCAATGACATGTGTGCTGGCTGGGTGGATGATCAGAGCTCTATATCAGGGATGTCGCCAAGCATAATAATGCTTCTTTAGGAAAAAGCACTCCAGCTTACACATGGCCAACCAGAAACAAACTGAAGTGCTATCTAGTCTAGTAGGGCTGCTCAAAACAGATACATAAACTGCAAGAATTAGCAGCTATAGACATCAGCACTGTGCTAGGCTGAGTTTGACGAAAGTGCATTTTTTTTCCCCTTACATTTTACCAAAGAAACCTGCAATCTAGACAGGAAGGTAAGGTGCACACATACGAGCAGGTAAGCAGTTTACAGAGCCAAGGATGTTAATGCAAGAGATGTTATGGAATGGTATTAACGACAAGAAGTGTTTGAGCTAGCCCTTGAAGGTTGGGAAAAACGGGTAAAGAAAGAGAAGGGAATGGCATTCCAGATTGGGATGTGGAGTTATGAAATCCTGAAGCTGTGAGTCCACCTGTGTGGCTGATGTAAAAGGAACCATTATCAGCTACAAATTTAGGATGTGGATAAAGTAAGGAAATCATCAAAGCAAAGAGCTTGGATTCTGCCCAGTAGTGAATATTTTTTGAACAACGTTTCTCAGAATGCTATGATTCTACGGAGCTGCCTCAATGTTCTCAAAGACTGATATTAAGAAGAAATAAATGTAATAACTTTGACCTTAAAAATAAATGTATACTAGTAACAAATAAAATTGTTTTGATCAGCTTTATATGCTAAGGTTCTATATATGACTTTCTTAGGGGAAAAAACAGAATTATACTGATAATGGAGAACTACCTTTTGAGCTATCATAGGAAAGAATAGTATTAGTTAATTGAAAGTATTTTATTTATAGTAGATTCGCTTCAAAATTAATTTAAAATTCATTGTATTTTTAAAACAATACAAATGCTTCCTTTGACACTTGAAGTTCCTTGTATCTGTAATGGGGAAGCTATTACTAACATCATTATTAGTTATATCAATCTGGCTACATCTCGTTATATGATGAGAACTAATTAAATCAGAGTATATACCATTATGGGATTTAGCTGCACATGGCAAGAAAGAATTCCTTAGCTTTCTGCGATCATATGCCTTTATATACACAAAATCCACGTTAACTTCATGGAGAGTTAAGCATCGAGCAGGGCTGGCAGATGATGTGTTTTTGTCCTTGATGACTTTAAAGAAAGATATTAATTTCGGTTTTGCAGCTCATTCAGAAAATTGCCTTGATAACTTGGGAAAGCCCTGCGTATGCTCTCTGCTAGTGTGTGTGCATGTGTGTGTGCTCGCGCATGTGTCTGAACCAGAAGAGACCATGCCAGCCATAAAGGAAATTAAAAACAAACTTAAATATGCTTCCATATGCCCATGCAGGGGCCCCAGAGACTGGATCATAAACGTGCACATTTAAATTGTCTACATGAATTTTTGATTCGAAAAGTGTACTAAGCAATTTCATCATCACAATCGCATAGAGTAAAATATATTTTCACCTGGGGAAAAATATTCCTCAGGCGAGCAACAGACATTTTATTTTATTTAGATATTTTATTTAGACATTCGAGGATCAGACAATTTACAATAAATGAATGTTCTGGATTTTAAGAAGCCTAATAAAGCCACTACTTTCTCTCGTATTAGAAGAAAATACAGAGTGAATAATAGGGAGGTATAGGAGAGGGAGTTTAAAAGAATCGTTTTTATGGGATGATTGAGAATTTTAAAGTAAAATTATATTAACAACTTAAGTGTTAAATTCCCACATGTCAGTTTGTTCAAATCCCCTTATACCGCTGAACAGAACAGGTGTTTAAGTTCCTATATTACCTGCATCTACTCATAGCTCTTCGTCTTACTGTATTAAGACAATTTTCAAATGGTGAAATCAGTTACTGGGTGCTCTTCATACACCGTTTCAGAACAACCCACAAATAGATAAACTCACAGGCAATTCAAATGTTTAGCAAATACATTTCTCTAAAGCTTTACTTCATATTTTTTGACTAAAAGTAACCATTCCAATTGGACATGATCTTACAATTAGGTGTCATTATAAAAAAAGAGGCTATTGCCACGCTATTAAAATTACTAGGTCTTGAATGCATGTGGGCTCTCTTCCTTGATTTATTAGAGCCAAGAAAATTGAGTTGAATCAATTTAATTCCAATAATAAAAAAACTGTCCTGCGATCAAATGACAACCTTAGACTTCTAAGCCAAGAGGATGCAAAACAAGGGACATTAAGTCTCACTAATATGTAATAAGAAAAATTGAAGCATAAATAAAATGGGGGCAGGGCAGAAGCGCACACAGGAGGTTAAAGTCGTAGATGTGCTTGTTAGCAGAAAATTCACTTGTTTATTAAGAGACAGCCTCAATTAGCTGATGGTGGAAGTGGATAATTTGTTTATTGTTTCCACTTTGAGGAAAGGTTTTCTTACGTATTTCCAACCAAAATAATGGCCCCAGTGGTGTTGACTTTGTCTCTGGGGCAGCTCCTGCCACCTGTACCGTTCCCCACAATCCCCACTCTCTGATCCCAGGCTGCCAGTCATTCTAACACCATCAGAGGCTTTGGAGGAGGCCTGGACTTCGGGGGTAAGGGACTTAGGTGTTGCAAAGGCTGGTGCAATCAGATCAGAAAATGACTACAATTAAAAACAAAACAAAACAAAAGACAGTGTGCAAAGGGGTAAGCAAGCCCCGCTGTGGGGACGAAAGTCAGCCAATGCTAAAACCCTCAATGACAAAGCCACTGAATTTACAGGGCTTTCCTCAGTTACGAGATCATCAAGGAAAGTGATCTGCAATTGTGCACAATCAAGGTTGTTTTTCTCTTTAAAAATCCTTCCTTAGGAGGAGCGGAGTGTGTGTGTGTGTGTGTGTGTGTGTGTGTGTGTGTGTGTGTGTGTGTGTGTGTGT
>NW_012142412.1:4435096-4444364 GCF_000956105.1 Propithecus coquereli
GGGATAGTGTGCTTTATAAACACTGACCTTTATTGGAAGAATTTCTCTTAAGGAAAAACAGGGATAAGAAAGTCAACCTCACCGATCCCCCTCACAAAATGGCTCCTACTGAACTATCTGGAATCACGGTAGAGAACTGCTTGGTCCTGCCTCCATCCAAACTCATCGTGAAGATGCTGTATCTTTAGGCTGACAGGCTGGGATCTACGAAGGGATGGACACTTGCCAACTTCAAAAGAAGAAAGTTTTGTGGTGGAAAGAGGTGGGAGAAACAATTTGTTGATAACAGATATAATCATTTTAACTTCCCACACTTTTGCGCAGTGTGGTCAGCTAATCGAATGCTTCCACAATTCTAAACAAGAATCCAGTATGTTATCATAACTGCTTTGCTGAGGATGGAATTGAGGTTCAAAGAAGATAAAGGACTTGATTAGGATGGGATAGGAAACAAGAATTAGAGCCAGGACGTGTCGTTGACTAACGGCTGATGATGGCCTTTGCGAGTTTACCCGACCTCCAGGCAGACACGCTGACCGACGCCTCCCCTCCCGCGGGAACTGCGGAAGGACAAAGGCAAGCAAAAGAGGAGGAGGGACCAAGATGGGAAGAAAAGATGTCAACATGCCCACCTCCTCTTCTAACAGAGAAATAACACATAGGGAATTCATTTATAACAATCGCGTACATGCAAAGTTTAGAGACTGTATTTTAAAATTTATTGCAGGTCACAGAGGCCCTAAGTGGGGGTATCTATAAATAGCTGGAGTTTCTGGAAGGATAACCCTCCGGTGCAACATTTCGGCTGTGTGAACACTACCCCTTCTCAAAATATGCGTGGATAAACTGCCATTCTTCAACATGGGAAAGCCTTTGAGTGCAGAGTAGAGAGAATGGTTTCTATCATCGTGGTAACATGAGATACCTGAGTGTTTTAGTGGAGGAAAAGCAAAGCTTCATATAAATCAACTCAAAATGTAAGCATACCACTTAAGTATTAATCAAGGTAATTATAGAAAAATAGTCCAGAAGATCTCTGTAACAATCCAAGATAAATAAATGTCCCTTCACTAAAAAGAAACTTAGAACTCATTTGTTCATAACCTGGCTTGACTTTCCCCACATAACTCATACCAAATGCCACGTGCACGGCTATATCTGCCTGGAATGAAATTATCTAATTCTAATCCAGCAAGCTGACACAAAACGCACATTCAGGTTTACGAAAGAAGACTAAATCCAAGGTAAAAAGCAGTTAAAATAACCACACACTGTGGTTACCACTTTTTATTAATACAGGACAGCAATTTCTGAGGCAGGTAGAGGACTGGGAGAGGCTGGGTCTTGGTATCTGCGGGGAGTAGAGTCTCCCGAGTCGTATGAGATGCAATTTTGCTGAGGCAGTGTGGTCAGGTGGGCTCTCTAAAGAGAAGGGAGCTGAGACTAAATGACAAAAAGAACCTCTATATTATGAGAAAACAGAACTTCAGACAGAAGAAACAGCAAGTGCAAAGGCCCTGGGGCAACAAAAAATGCGCTTGCGGAACAGAAGGAAAGCCTCAGTGGTTGAGGCATCATTGGCAAGGGCAAGAAGGTCTAGCTCGGTGCTTGCTATGCTACTCTAGATACCCTGGATGCTATTTCCTTCCTGTCTTCTGAGCTCTTTAGAATTGGAGGAGGGGCTAGGCTAAGTAATCCAAAATTATTACCTAGGCTCCTACATATTTTTGGTAATAGGGAGGCAACTAACATAGCTACTTCTTACTAGCTGTGTGACTTGAGGTGAGCTACTACACCTCCCTGAGCCTCAATGTCAAATAGGGATAATTATTATCAACTTGACAGGACTTTTGTACTGACATATACCTGGCAGATGACAGGGTGTGCAACATTACTGCTGACACAATATAAATATTCCTAGCTTATTATACCAATATCTTTTAAGGGGAACTTTTGTCTAGTGGATTTAATTTTAACAGATCATTAACTTCTGGAGTTACTTCAATAGCCAAAGTGCAAAGAGCGGTGACAACATCAGACCAATTATAACCACTGACCAGCCAGCTCTGAAGTCTTAACTCATGGTCCAGTTAACAAAAGTTTGTTATTGTCGTTCAAAAACATCTATCTGTATAATGTCCATTTTGCAAGTTAAAAAAACATACATTTGTTAAAATCCAGAGGGACATATATATTGAGATTTAGTCTCAGAATGTCCCCACCAAGCCATGCAAAGTACTACGGAAGAAACGAGCTACGAAATCATAAAAGATGCTTTCAAAAGGCAAAGACAACCACAGATGTCACGTCACCCCGATGTGTAACTGTTTCTCAATATGTTTTTAGTAGATAAATACAAATTTTTCTACTGTTTACAAATTTTCTTCATTTCCTTAGAAATCAGCTAACACTAGAAAGTCTACTGCTCATAAAAGCAACAGGTAACCAGTCATCTTTTGGGAACCTGCTGACATCTGGCTACAGGAGATCGCTCTGAAACATCATCATTCAGGAAGTTTCTACAGGAAACACTGGGTTTGACCTCTATGCAAATGACTCTCTGTACTTTCGGAAATCACTACTGACAGTGCACCCAAGTAAAGGCATACCTCCAAATCTGACCATCAAGGTTCTTCCAAAGGCAGGGTAGGAACGGAAGGAGAAGCTGCACACTTGGAAACAGGACTCATCCTCAGAGACTGCTCAAATTTATTGCATTAGGGTCAACTAAATGTGTCAGATAAGAATTTGGTGAATTTACTTGGGCTGACACCGCTCTCCTCTGCGTATACACGGCTGATGAAAAGCCAGATGTTTTCAATCTGCACGGCTTAACACCACTGCACAGCAAAAGCAGCTGGCAACCGCCCGCAAGAGAGCGTGTGTCTTGCTGGGAGGAGCAGTCCGAGCCCTGGCTTGTTTGATCTTCCACACACGCCAGGCAGGGATGTCCCCTGCCCGAGTCCACGCCTGTCCTGCTGTCCCACAGACAGTGCCAGCAAAGACCAGCAGCATTAGCCTCTTCTCCTTCTTCTTCCTAGAATTCAAAAATACTTGAAAGAAATACCTACTTTTCCAAATAGGTCTTTCCCTATATACTAGTTAACTTGAAAGTAACATAAAAACGATTTAACCAAAAGAGCGAAGTATTTAACCATGTCATCTGACTCACACTGAACTAGAGACACACACGTGTGACCATAACACAGCATCTCAAGAAGTCACATAAGATTAATTCCCATAACTTGGAAAGAGCTAGACTGAAGCCGGCTTTCATGCTCATTTATAAAGGGTTATTGTGCAAATCAGTTGGATTTTTGGAACATCTAAAACAATGGGAATCTGTTTAAGGAAACAACTGCTATAACCAACTTTCAAGTACTTCAAAAGTAACCCATTGGCTCCACCGTGATGTTGGCCAAAAGATCACGAACAAATCTCATCCATTCAGTAAAAGCAAACTCCCTCAGCACCACCAAGCAGACTTTGTTGGTCTAGTTTCAAACTACATTTCTTTAATAAAAAAAATATCATGAATCCCAACAGTCCTTTAACCTGACGGGGCAGAATGAATGAGATATAACTATATGTGTAAATGGGTTCTCTTATGCCAGGTCATTACACTCCTCCATGCGTAGAATATCTTTCTCATCAGAAATTCAAATACATACAGTGATGTTTATCGGTAAATTACATCAACACTGCAAAAACATTTCAATAATCCTAACATCTATGTCACATAAGCAGACTGGGGAAATGAAAATACTCACACGACGTGGCGAGAGTAAAGAAAACATCACTGAACCACTAGACCATGAGCAAAGAATTGCTTTTCTCATATATAAGTCTTCAAAGATCACTCCAATGTCTAACAGGGAACAAGAACTCAAAAACTCGCATTTGCCTAATAAAGTAATGATTGAGTGAATAAATCAATGCATGAATGAATCTTTGAATTAACTATGAAAACAGCAACAGAAATACTGATTTCCAGAACGTTCCGGCTGCTGCACATCTTCGTATACTGGGGACAGATGAACGGAACGCAGATGTTAACTCTGGGGTCTCAGACCAAGCACCAGCAGAGTTTGAAAATCAAGAGGTGAGCCCTGGTCACAGAGCATACTTCATGACAAAGGCCTGGGATCACAGGACGGAGACTAAATTGCTCCTTGATAGGCTACGCCCGGGGTCACGACACCCAGGTTTATTTCTCGCAGTTTGATCAATATGCTACCTTGGTTGTTCTTTCTCATAAAAAATTCCACTCAACCTCCTCAGCTCCCAAGGCTGCACCCTCCTCTAACTCACACACCCACTCTGGCAAGAACCACCGACACTCCTTCACGATTAGTTACCGACGGCACCCCTGGCTCCTAGGAGGTTTAGAGAATTAATTAATGTTTGCAAAGTGCTTGTAGATCCACAAGCCTAGGGGTATTATATAAATGCAAATTATTAGCATTATTCTGTTTTCCAATGGGGCAGACTGCCCAGACAGAGCACTGATTCATGCCTTATAAGAAAACGCAAGTCTCTCTAACTAGGTCTTCCTCTGTTCAGGGGACCGTCGATTTACAACCCCAGCTCACCAACGCCTGCACATCATCCTGTGTTCCAGGCCTTTGCACTTTTTTTCCCCCTCTGAAGAAGCTATTTTTGTGCCCTTGGTTCTTACGCTCAGAGCCTGCAAAAGAGATCAGAACCTACCATGAAAAACAAATCCATCTCCAGCAAGGAGCTTCACGTCTCACTTTCTCATCTTGTGGAGGAGATAAGGCAGAGGTCTTGACTTTTCAGAAAGTTCACTGTGTCCCTTGGTGGGACCCTGGGAGGCCCTGGCCATCTTCCACTTTGAGTGATCACTTTCTGCTCACCTCAAGCTCTGCGGCTGCTCCGGTTGCATGGACTATTTATTGCTACTTCCTGCCCGGGAATGTTTTGCAGTCCTCCTCTATTTTGTTTAAACGAATCCTGCGTTCCACCTGTCAGAGCCCCATCCTCTGGAATAAAGGGGACCAGGAAATCTGACACCATGGCTATCACTTTTAGGGACTGGACCCCTAGACCCCTAGTTTATTTTGTTATGTAGATTGGATGAGCTATTAATATATCATGTCTACACATGTCGTTTCTGACTTTCCCTCTGTTATTTTCACTTCAAACCTGGAAAAACAGTTGGAGGTTATGTAAGCATCATCCCGGGTCCTGCTCTGCAAATATCTTTGGCAACTTTTACTGGTCTTTGAGAATCGCATTCCTTTGTACTAAAGAAGACTGTCTTTCACAACCTCTCGTTAGTCTTACCCAACGTTAGGGACCAGTTTATTCGTCCCATAGATCTCCAAATGTTCTCAGGAGGAGAAAAGGGTTTAAATTAGTCTTTGTGTATATTAAAAACAGAAAAAGACCAAACGAAAAGGAAAGAAAGAAGAAATTTTTTAAAGTCATTCCTTCATGTACTGGGTATTTCTTGAATTATTATATGCAACAAAGACATGACATTTATCTTTGAGATATTTTTACCTCTCACATTTCAGCTCCTGGACATTTAAGTAACTTTGGTAGCATGAGGCCGGGACAGGCAGGGACGGCGCCTCCTACTTAGGGTTTAATCTCTGAATGAGACAGTAAGGAGAAAAGGAACATCGACCGGCCCCAGGGTAGGCAGACAGGTAAGGAGGGATAGAAAAATTGAATAAGTAAAATAACACCTTACATATCACGTGACCTATATACATATATAATATACATACTACACATTATATCGTGAAGTTTTAAGGTTTAAAATGTGCTTTAAAATCTGCCTCATTTAATTCTCACGACAAACCCCATGGGTTAAGTATTATATTCATTTTATGGACAGGAAAACTTTGCTTCCAAGGAGCGGAGCGACATGCCTAAGGCCACACGGCCAGTCAAGATGCTCAGCCTGCACTCGGGCCGAGGGAGCAGTCAACACTTGGAGAAGGGTTCTGTCTCTCAGCACCTTAACTCAAACCATGAGAAAGGCATGAGAGAAGAGGGGGAATAGAAGAAAGGGAGTGATCCTGCACTCACGACACAACTTCCTCAAAGCCCAGCCCCCCTCCTCCAGGTGCCCCCAAGTCAGAAAAGTTTCCAAGCGTTGATTTGCATATGAGTTGGAATGTGAGCTGTCCCCTAAGTGTTCTGACCCTCAACCTCTCCCCACCATTAGAATGTCCCCTGGACCACTTCACTGCCTGTCTGAGAGAGCCATTCTGGAAGATGTCATCACAAGGACCACGGCCCGACGCAGATTTTAAGTCTTACAGTTTCCCTCTGATGAGTCCAGAGCGAGCTAGCGTTTCCAGGGAAGAATGAGTAGAACAGAAGGAGAGAACATAAGCAGTGGCCACCACAGAGGCCCATGTAAGACGCCAGTCCAGTGACCTGTGAACCTCTCCCTGGACACCAAGGGCCCAGCCACCCACTTTGTCCCCCCAGCCCTCCTGGTGTCAGCCCTTCTCCCCTGTATTCCTAATGGCTGAGGTCTCCCCTCTCCACCCCTCCCCTTCCCAACAGGGCTGGGACTTCCTGAGGACACGGGCAGAGCTTCATTTTTCTTGGTCTTCCCTGCAGCGCTAATTCCAAACTAGACATTCCGAAAACGCCTACTGAAAAAAATCCCAAGTCGGAATCCACCTCTCCTCTCTCCCGCTGTGTAGTTGAGATAGCATGAACTCTATTCCATGCCCAAGAACAGTACCTTCTGGAGACGTTACACATCGACAGGGAGCTGGAGTTTCAGTTTATCACTACGTGAAGGCTTGGGTCCAAGCTTTGGGTGTCCCAGGGGTGTACGTGGGTAGAAAGTGGAGAGTGGCCTTGACAGCTGCTGAATGCCCTGACATTGTCCCGTTTCGAGATGCTTCCATGGCAGCAAGAGACTCAGTATTGGGCAAGAAGGGAATCGGAACATCCCGGTGCTATTGAAGGGGCCCAAACATGACAACTCAGGGAACTGTCATTTACATTTTCCATCTGTTATAGTCATGTCTCAAAGTCCCAGACCAAGGCCCACACATTCCTGGGCCCTCCACAAGTACAACAAAAACAGATGCTTGCAAGCTCCACTTTGGAACCACGGCAGACTCATTCCTGGTGGTGACTATCTTCTTCTGCAACTCTTCTCACAGGAAAAAGAAAAAACAAAAAAGAAATGAAACCACAACATTCATCAAGACATTGCCTAAAAGGGCAAAATAACAAATCCCAGGCCGGAAAGCATTAGCCCAAGGAAGCCACAAAGCATCTTCGACAACAGCAACAATTCGGGGACTGATATGATAGGAACTTAGCCCCTAAAATGCTAGACACCTTCATCTCCTTTCTGTGATCCTGGTCTCCTTGTGTTTTAAGGGTAAATGGACTTAGACCATCCACCATCCACCATCCACATTAGCAAATTGTTTTCCAGCTGAATGGAAATCAGTAACATGTTCCTTCTTTTTCCAAGGCAATGTTAATTATACTCTCCGAAGAAAAGCCACCGTGCTTTGTTTTTAAGGTAGTCCACTAAATCGCCTTAAGCCAACTTAGTCAATCGAAGATGCATAATCTATTATCTCTGGACCATGGCAATGAAAAACTTCCTGTTGCCCCTGCCAGACTGGGACAGGTTGCCCAGTAAATATGGCCCAGAAAGGGCCTGTGGATAATTAAAGTGCTTGAGACCACTTGCCAATTGATTTTCCCCTTGTAAAGGTACCTCAATTGAAATGTTCAGAATAAATCATGTGTTGGAATTATCTTCTGAACTAAGAGCTGAGAGCATATTGATTAATAATTATTTGCACTAACAGACTCAACTAAGGCAATACCATCAGTTACCTCAAAAATTGGCTCAGATCAATCACAATGCAATCAGCTGAGTTTGAAGATTCATTGTCTTTTGTTTAGTATTTTTTTTTTTTTTAAAGAGATCAACAAAGAAGCAAGGCTCTTGGTTGGAGTCCTAAGAAAGCCAGTGCTGCCAGCCTGGTTAGAAATGATTGGGGATTTCTTCTGAGTATCGTATAGAGCTAGACCTTTTAAATGAGCAACGTGTCTCCTACGCTTCCACTGAGTGGAGGTCTCCATGGTAAACAAACGTTTTCCACGTATGATACAGGATAATGTGTAGAGTCCAAGAAATGTTACTGCCGTCAAAACACAAAGACAAGCTGGGCCAGACAGGGATGGCTCAGGAGGCACAGAAGCCAGGGAGGTGTGTACATGCAGGTTTTGCGAAGACAGATGTGTGTGTATATATGCCCAAGACTCGTCTACAGAACAGTAATAAAGAACTCCCAGAAAATACTTCCACCTAGGTGACATATGCAATTGAATGTGATTTTGAATAGAAACACGACTCCAAAGTGCTTAAGAGTTTGGGGCTTACTCGATCATCTTACATCTACCTGGTGACTCAAAACAGCGCTATTTTTGGGCAACAATGTCCAGTTCTAATTCTCCAACTCCCCAGAAGATGCCCCACCCTCCTGCCACCGTGGTCACTGTAAGGTATAAACCTGACCATGGCGCGCCTTCCCTCCCACCCTGCCTGGCACAGCACACACTCTGCCACCTTGCGGGAGGGGCCTCTCAAGTCAGTCCCGTGATGCTCAAAGTGTGGTCCGTGGACACTTAGGGGTCTCCAAGATCCTTTTGGAGGGTCCCTGAGGTCAAGAGTATTTGATAATAACACCAAGACGTTTCTTGACTTCTTCACTGCAGTAACACTAGTTCTCATGGTGTAAAGGCAATGGGGGAGGGGGCAGGCGCAACAGCTGGCAATTTGGCGCAACTCGAGGTAGCAGGTTGCACCAGACAATCCTAGTGGTCGTTGCATTCTTCTTCTCCAAGCACTTGAAGAAAAATAAATGCCACTTTCACTTAGGCATGCCCCGATGAAGCAGTAAACATTAGTTTTGGTACATGTTGACCCCAAGTAAGCATCTTTATAATACTCTGCCATGAGAAGGCAAGTACGTGTTTCTGTTACATACTGAAGGATGTTTGTCTCAAGACAAAGCACCCCTGCAATTTTGTTGCAAGCTGAACTAGCCACTTTTTTCATGGAACATCATTTTTACTGAAAAAAGAACATCTGATGAAACCCTGTTATTCAGACTTAGGCATTTAAAAGGCATTTTTTTTTTTTTGAGACAGAGTCCCATTCTTTTGCCCAGGCTAGAGTGAGTGCCGTGGCATCAGCCTAGCTCACAGCAACCTCAAACTCCTGGGCTCAAGCGATCCTCCTGCC